>NC_048305.1:71405962-71705962 GCF_013100865.1 Trachemys scripta elegans | reverse complement strand
TTTAGCAATAGTTAGAATATTAGGAAAGGAGTAGCAATTTAAATGTAAATATCTCCAAAGGATATGGATACTTCATTGTATCAAGCTAGCAATTTCAAATAATATTGCCTGAGTATCTCTGTACTTGGAGAAGTTTCTGCATAGCTATTGTGAAAGGATGCATTCACTTAATTCATGTTGTCATAATGCACCATGACAGAAATTTTAAAGTTTACTTTTCTTTCACTTTCAGAAGCTGAATTTCTTTTGGCAGATAGAAATACACTCACAGGCTGGTCCTGCCTCATTTTAACAGTAAACTAACAATTACTTCAGCGGGAATAAGGCAAGCCTTACATGTAGTAAAAACATAAGAGAATCTGCTCCATTCTTTTAAACCCCATTTTTATCTTTGTGTAATTCTACTGATTTAAAAGTTGTATGAGAGAGAGGAGAAACAGGTCATTGGATGTAATCCTGGCCCCATAGACATCAATAGGAGTTTTGTCATTGACTTCAATAGGGACAGAATTTCACTTACTGTGTGCAATACTATCTCTAACAATGTATTTTGAAGTTCCCAGTGGAACATGGAACAGGGCCACATCCCTCTCCTTCCCCCATCTTTTTGTCTCCACCCCTTGCCATATTAGATGGTGGAAAAAGCCAGGAAATGACTAATTTTTCAAAATAACCTTGTAGTCATACTGCTAGTTTTAAAAAGGAAACAAAAGCAGGAAAGCCTCTTATATTCAAAGTAACAATGTTTTACAAAGGGCTACTGCTTAGAGAAAGAAAAACTGTTTACAAATCAATCATTCTCTCAAATCCCACTACCAAATTCATCCTGGTATCGCCACTGAAATCCGTGAAGTTACACCTGGAATGAATCTGGCACATTACTGTTAATTGTTATCCCATTCCAAGCTCCTGTTTTGTGTTTTAGACCAGTAACTCTGGGTCAGATGCTACATGTAGCATAGAGAGGAAAACAATCAACTAGGCACTAGAGGATTGAGGAGCCCATGGTTACATGTGCACATGAAGAACATGTATCAGGGGCTCTGCTAAAAATGAAGGGGAAGTGGATGGCAAATGAGACTAGGGCACAGATGTCTTATGGCAAAATTAATTTGAAAAGAATCTCCAGAGTAAATTGCTGTAGAGGTTAATGCTAGTCAGGGTCAGCTCAGAGGCACGTGAGCCATGTTCTCTGCCTATATATATGGGGATCCAGGGGTTTGAACCAGAGTTTCCTACACATCCCCATGCAGTACTAGAATTGCAGAACAAACTCCTCCCCTTTCTACATGGCAACCATACTTGCCTCCCCCTGAGAATGGCGGTGTACTCAGGACACCAAGGTACAGTTACAGTCTACTGCTTCCATAGGGTCTAGCCCTAGGATTACAACTTCAATTTTAAAAAAAAATTTATTAGAACATTTCATTTTCTTCATGTAATTTCCAGCAAGTGAATTAGGGTCTACAAATGTTTGCATGAGCCAAACACCACTCAGGGAGAGGCAAAGCACTTAGGCACAGGTGGCGAGTTGTATGGGCTCATGGTGCCCATGCTCCACCAATATTTAGGAACATGGGCCCAGCTCCACCAATGTTTGGGCTTACTGTACTTTGGGGGGCCCCACGCTTCAGGGGGACTCAGGGTCCCGGGCAGCCTGGGGGATTAGTGGGAGGCCTGGCACTGGCAACAACGAGTGATCCTGCCCCGCCGGCTCCTGGTGTCACTCGGGGAAGGGGCGGCGGAAACTGGAAAGAGGCAGGGCAGGGGCTTGGGGGAAGGGGTGGGTTGCTTGCTGCAGCTGGTGTCAGGCCACGCTGGAGCCAGCATCCCCCTGAAGCGTGGGCCCCCACAAAGTATGAGTTCCCGGGGCAGTTGCCCCAGTACATCCTATGGATGGGTCGGCTCTGGGTCTAGGGCAGTCTGGGGACTAAGCAGGAGGCCTGGTGCCAGCAGCAGCAGCGAGCAAGCGACCCAGCCCCAGCCCGCCCCTACCCCCGAGCAATACTGGGAGCCAGTGGGGCAGAGTAGAGCAGGCTGGGGCCGGGTCACTCGCTGTTGCCAGCACCAGGCCACCCTGGACCCCGCATCTTCCTGAAATGCAGGGCCCGGGGCAGTTGCCCCAGTCCATCCTAGGGATGGGATGGCTCTGCCCAGACCCCACATCCCCCTGAAGCACGGGGCCCACAGCAGTTGTCCCGGTCCGTCCTATGGACGGGACGGCTCTACTTGGAGCTGTTCTGGGCACCACTAAAAATTATACAAATCTGGCACCCGTGCACTTAGGGTCACACAAACTAGGAGGAATGGGATGAAACAAATAAAGGAAATATTTAGACTGAATAGCAGGAAAATCTCCTACCAGAGACCTTTAATAGGGTGGTAGAATATTCTATCAGGAGAAGTGGTGAAAGTCTGGGCCTTTTGGCAGGGAGTTGGAGTGGATAAACTAATGTTTTCCTTTCCTATTACTTTGTTGTGAAGGGAAAACACAACTGATGTGCAACTACATTCATGTGGAGGAAAACAGTATGCAATAAAAAATCAATACAGAAGAAAAAAAATGTGTTCCACACAACTTCTGTAAAGCAAGGGGCAACGCACATCCAGATGGTCAAATTAAGTTTTAAATCACGTGCTTAACTGATCATTCTTCCAAACCATGATAGGATTCATCATCCAAACTTCCTAGATCTGAAGGTGGTAGCTACAGAGCCTTTGGCTTCCCCAAAGCCTAATCAGGACTGTGGTCTGCTGAGCAGGTTTTCCCCATAGATGTAGAGTGTAACCTATGATTAGCAATAACTTTCAAGTTTAATATGCACACTCAGTGGCTCCCCAAGGACACTTGTTGATCCTCATAAATCAGATAACAGATGACTAAATCCTTGACCCCACTTATCTCACAGTAGACAGAGCTAGGCAATGGAGGGGGGGAGAGAACACACATGACTGTAGCTTTTTTAGACATACTATAGAAATTTTCTTTATTTAAAGTAGTAGTATATCATTGTTTTAGAAAGAACCTTAATATTTAATCACCTGCATTTCCATTGTAACTTTGAAATTAGCTACAGCACTCCAGTCACAATTATTAGGCCCTTAGTACTTAGAGAAACCACATTACCGTGACAAATGTTAAGATTGTGACATTGCTGCCCCAGTCCTACTCCAGTGTGAACGGAATCAACTCTTCTACATATGTTAATCCAAAAGAACAGAGAAGTTTCCAAGTGTTTAAACTAGGGCTGTCAAGTGGAAAAAAATAAAATAACTGCAATTAATTGTGCTGTTAAACAATAGAATACCATTTATTTAAATATTTTTGGATGTTTTCTACATTTCCAAATATATTAATTTCAACAACACCGAATACAAAGTATACAATGCTCATTTTATATTTATTTCTGATTACAAATATTTGCACTGTAAAAAACAAAAGAAATAGTATTTTTCAATTCATTTAATATAAGTAGTGTAGTGTAATCGCTTTATCATGAAAGTTGAACTTACAAATGTAGAATTATGTACAAAAAATAACTGCACTCAAAAACAAAACAATGTAAAACTTTAGAGCTAGAAGTCCACTCAGTCCTATTTCTTGTTCAACCAATCACTCAGACAAACAAGTTTGGTTACAATTTGCAGGAGATAATGCTGCCCACTTCTTATTTACAATGTCACCAGAAAGTGAGAACAGGCATTCACATGGCACTGTTGTAGCTGGCTTAGCAAGGTATTTATATGCCAGATGTGCTAAAGATTCATATGTCCCTTCAAGCTTCAACCACCATTCTAGAGGACATACATCCAGGCTGAAAACAGGTTCTGCTCGATAACAATCCAAAGCAGTGCAGACTGATGCATGGTCATTTTCATCATCTGAATCAGATGCCACCAGCAAAAGGTTGATTTTCTTTTTTGGTGGTTCAGGTCCACATTGGAGTGTTGCGTCATCAGCATGGAAGCATGTCGTCTGGAATGATGGCCGAAGCATGAAGGGGCATACGAATGTTTAGCATATCTGGCATGTAAATACCTTGCAATGCCGGCTACACGAGTCCCACATGAACACCTGTTCTCACTTTCTGGTGACATTGTAAATAGGAAGTGGGCAGCAGCATCTCCCATAAATGTAAACAAACTTGTAAACGTAAAATGTAAACAATTGGCTGAACAAGAAGTAGGACTGAGTGGACTTCTAGGCTCAAAAACAAAACAATGCAAAACTTTAGAGTGCAGTTATGTAACTGCAACAAAAATCTACATTTGTAAGTTTCACTTTCATGATAAAGAGGTTGCAATACAGTACTTGTATGAAGTAAATTTAAAAATACTCTTTTGTTCATCACTTTACAGTACAAATATTTGTAATAAAAAATATAAAGTAAGCAGTGTATTCTGTGTTGTAACTGAAATCTATATTTCAAAATGTAGAAATATATCTAAAATTGTAATAAGTTTCAATTGGTATTCTATGGTTTAACAGTGCAATTAAAACTGCGATTAATCGCAATTTTTTAAATTGCGATTAATTTCTTGAGTTAATCGTGTGAGTTAACAGCCCTATTTTAAACTAAACCACTAAGTGAAGGCTATAAACAAAGAGTTTAGTTTAATTACTCATGTTTTCTTTTAAACTTGTCACCTATCCAATCAAGAACCATACCAGCTGTTTGCTGTGCATTAAATTAAGCAAAAAAAAAAAAAAAAAAAAAAAAAAAATTAATAAGCTTTGAAATTTAGCCCACCTATCTTCTAAAAGTGTTAATGGATTCATTCTCTGTACTTCATCTATGCTATGAAATTACCAGCACTAATCCTTTCTACTAATTTCTTTCTATAATACTAAAATAATGCTTAGTCTGTTGGATCTAACCATTCGGGTAAGTGCATTCTTCCTTATTCTAAACAAGGAGATTTAGATTCAGAAGCAGAAAGCGAATCATACTATTCACTGAGGTTTTGTGTTTTCTTTTCTATCCACAGCTCTGAGGATGAGAATGGCAAAGCTGGGGAAAAAGGTGATTTAACAGCTGGAATGACATGGAACTAAAATTTAGGCTTTCTTAATCAAAAGAGAATAAAGTTAAGACTTCCTTTCCGGCTGTTTTTTCTGGACTTCAATGTGTTTTGCTTATTCTAAAATGTAAATGTGAATTACATATTACACATATGCAACCCTGTCCCTCTGCAGAGACTCAGTGACTTCACCCAGTCCCTCCACCAGAGGGACTGGGTCTTATGTTGTTGCCCCCTCCGCCCCCCAACATAAGGGGCATCTGCATAGAAAAAACAGTGTAATCAAATCCTGGAGTCCTTACACCTAAATAAAACTTCTACTGATGTCAATAGGAAGTTTGGCCACATAAGAACAATCAACTTTGGCCCTATACAAGCACACCGACACACACACACACACACACACACACAGTAAAGAACAACAGTTGCCATGAGTACAGCACGGATAAGCAATTAAACACCCCTTGAGGAAATTCCAGTATTCAATTTTCAAGGACACATGCACACACTTGAAAGTGAACCAACCTAACTGAAGATGCTGTTGCAAAGTATTTCTAGTTTATTAAGTTAATGTAAAAAAACAGCTATTTAAAGTAGAAATATGATGGAATGTAACTATGCAGAGATATTCCCATAGCATAAATGGATGTAGCACCACTGGACTTCGATGGATTGGTAGCAACTGACAACAGCTGAGGACTTGGTTCAAAAATGTTTTGGTCAATAATTACAGTTCAGGCTGTAGCTTCCTATCAGGCGGCTCTCTCAAGTCAGCTGCAACCCAGCAGGGATGTAAAAGCAAATCCAAATTCTCTCTCAGTAGGTGGTAACTGTCTGTCACCGTGCCGGCTGTGGGTGGGCGTTCCAGAGCAGTACTCCTACGCATAGTCAGTGAGCAGGCAATAGCTAGTGCTCAATCTGGTGATAGACTTCGGTGTAACTCACACAAAGCACCCTGTTGTGCTTGGCAAGCCCGGGTCTGGTTATTTAGCTCCCCTGCTGCCCCCTATCCAGTGAGCTGTCATCATACCTGACACAAACTCCGTCTGAGAGATACACTCGTGTGTTTAAAATGTAGGGCTGCAAAATCTCAAATGTTAGAACTTGGCCAAATGCAGGAAAATGAACAAATAAAACTGAATAAGGCTTAAGCTGTTGGGTGGTAGTTCTTTTCCACTTGCATGTTTTCTCTCTCCTTCCATCTTTAGTAATCTCACAGTCTTGTATTGTTTTGCTTTTCCCTTTTGTCTGTTTTCTCCTTCTAATCTGACCACCCTGTTCTCCTTCTAGTACCACATTTGCTCTCTCTCAGGCATTTCCATCCTAAGAAGATGGAGTCCCTTCCTTCCTCTGTATATTAAGTACTGTAGTTTAAGTAGTTTTCCACAATGTAAGAAAAATGCTCAAGTATTAATGCCCAATTTAAATATATTTCAGGCCTGATCCAAAAATCAGTCAACATAAACATTGCTTGAATTCATGAGAAATGCGTGGTACAAGGCCCTAATCATAGGCTGCCCGTGCTGCCACAGGGGGAAATATGCTGCCCCTACACCCTCAATACCTGTGGCCAGACTATCATTACCAAAACAATCACCAGTATTAATTTTTCAATAGTAGCATAGTTTTTAACAGTGACTTATCTCCTCATCTCAGCACACAAGAGCTCAGTGCATCACTAAACTGAAGGGCAGCAGGGGGGGAGGGGGAAAGAAAAGAGCATTAAAAGAAGACTGGGATTTTCCTTGCTACTAAACCACTAAAGATAGACTTTTGGAACTTAATCCTAGTGAAGTTGTACAAGTGAAAATATAAGCTCTGTAAACCAATTGCAGTCAGTTCTACATTCAGTTTATTCACCCAATTATCTAATATTTTGATATTAATTATAATAAACTTCTTTAGGCCAATTTCTTTTTATTGACCCTCTTTTGTACATATCTCCCATACCTAGGCCCCCACATTTACAGTTCTAAAAATTGGGGAGGGAGGAAAAACAAAACAACCTGACCACGTTATTTGACCAAAAGTGCCACATAGTGTCACAAAAGCTGCAGTGAGCAGGAAAGAGGACAAAACACCTTTGTCCACTTATGTCTCCCTGATAGCTTCAAATCCTAAGAGGAAGAGGAAATATGGAGTAATTTTAAATATATTTTCTCCAGCTGGTACTTGTTGACAAGAACAAACGAAGTAGCAACAATGCAGGAAGTCACAGTGAGTGGGAGGAAGAAATCTTTTCCTTAAAGTGCACTGTACAAGCTACCACTGCTTATAATTTTAAGTTAAAATTCTGTTGAACAGTTTTCATAGTCAAGAGAATTGACAGTCTCCAGCACCTTTATAGCATTACTTGTGTGTATTTTCACCACTTCATTTTTCCCTCTAAAGTAGATCAGGGTGAAACACTGCTTCAGCAATAGGAGTTTTGCATTAAGGAGCAAACTTTGGCCCTATTGACTTTATTGGGAACAAGATTTGGCCCAGGAGTGAGTTTACACTGCACCTCGGAATCCTTCATTTCCTCTTTGGGAATATTGGAGGGTGAGAACTTCAGCATAACAGATTACAGAAGAAATGACTTCTAACCAAAGCCCTGATCCTTAAACCCTAACTCATGGGAGCAGTTCTGTTAACATCAATCACACAATGTAAGTGGAGCCAGAATATGGCTTTAAAGGAGAGATGCATTACCAGAATGAAACTATTCATGTGATTTTGTGACACAAGATGTAATTAGAGTTGGAAGTAAGGGGTCCTGCTCACCTTCTCATTGGAGTAGTCCCACTGAAATCAATCAGATTTCACACAGGAGTAAGGAAGCAGGATTTGATGCTGGTAGTAAAGTAATATAGTACATTAAACATGAAATGACTTGCATGGAGGAAGTCAAAAATTGGTATGCCTAATTCTATACTCCCTTACACAGGCAAAATTCCTCTGGACTTCAGCTGGAAGTTCTGATTGTGTCATGATCAAATCAGTCCCACAGAATTAGTTATTTTGATTGAATGTATTTTAATAGCAAGATATAGCCTTAGAAAGATACAGCCCGACAATAATTCACCCGCCTTTATTTAAAGCTAGATTACCAAATGATTGGAAAGGAATACTAGTAGTTCTCAAGGGTTCTGGAAATAAACCTGCTGCCAGTGCCATCTGTTCTGCTGCTGCCACGGGATGGCCCATCAGTCTTTAAACAGAGTTATAAAAGAGGAAAGGGGGGCAAGCTCCAGAAAACATACCTGAGCAGTGTTTTGTACTCCTATTTGTGCTGAGCCAACACCCATTGTCATTAATTCAAAAACTACTATCTTCACTGGGTGTTGGTCAGGCCCATTGGGCAGAGACTTTAAATAAGGAGCACCAAGTGATAAATGTTAGCAGAATGATCCAGTGATTTTTTTCCCCTCCTTTTGAGATGAGCAGGTTAATCTCACTATCATCATCTGGGAAGGTGACATGAGCAGCAATCCCTAGAAACCCTTTTGGAGAAGGCCAGTAGTGCAAGAGATTAATAAAAAAAGAAAACAGACCTTTAAGGTTTAAAAGTTGAATAGGTTTTCTTTTGTAAGAAGGAATCTTTCAAAAATATTGTGTATTTATTTTCTAAATTCATAACTGTACAAAAGTGATGTCCAAGAGAGAAAAGCAGCAGCAGATCAAAGGGGAATTTTCTAAATAAAGCTATTCTCTCACTTTTATTTTGAAGTGTCTTTATCCCATTAAAAAGACAAGAGAAACTTTAATTTCAAAGTACTTATATTAATGTTTTGTTTTTTTAAAAATCAAGACGGTGTTCACATTTCCATGACAGAATGGACAATGTTTGAGGTATCAGAGTACACAGCACATACAACCAGCAGTGTAAAAACCATGCAAAAGAACTCAACACTGATAATTAAACAAGAATAAAAACCTAGTGAAACATCTGGTTTGACAGCTCTCTCTTCTGTAAAGAAATGCATTTGTACGCAGAGTCCCTAGTGCCTTTAGATTTGCTCTGCTCATATGAAATCCCCATATTCCATTGCACTCAATTCCCATACTCATATCCCAGTATAGTTCCTGCCATTTCTTTCCTTCTGTATCCACACCTAGGGTTTTTGGTAAGTACTTCCTCTTTTTTGCTTTGTGGGTTTGTTTGTTTGTTTTTTGGTAGCCCCACTCCCTCCTTTCTGCTGGTGGTGGTTCTTCTCTCTCATTCCTACACCCACTTGAAGGCTATCATTGCTGCCCGTGAGGTTACCAATCAACAGCTGGGGGATGAAACATGTTAAGGTAGCTCTGGAGGAGCCAAGAAGAAAATAAGCTTGAACCAACAGCCTGAGCCCTCCACTGAGCTGCTCCTTTAACCAACTACATTAGTGGGTACCAAATGGAAGGAGTACAGATGGGTTATACAGGAGACAAATAGATAGCCACCATTTAATCCCCATCTGTGACAAATTCCACAGCTACATCATGCTTGCTAAGAGAGTGGTGGATGGATAGGTCTGGTTTTATATACACCTTTCTTCATCCCAAATCTCACCCCTCACAGCTAGTCAGGTATTCCCTGGTTGCAAAATATTCTGTTATAACATTCCTAGATCTTTATGCTTTGAAACATCAGGAACTAGAATAAAGCATGAAAGGAAGCTGTTCAGGGTTTACAGGGGGTATTATTGCAGTTATACACTAGTAAAACACTGCTTATAGAATGCTTTGACTATATAGTTGGCAGAGCTACTGCCACCCTTAGACAAACCCACAAAACAAAAACAATTTAAAACAAGAAGTGGAGAGGGTTGCTTTTATCTAGCCAATATTGCTTATGGTAATCCCTTACTTAAAGTGGGGAGAGGCACCCCCCCACACCCACAGTCTCTAGTATTCCTGTGCACATGAAGCAAAAGGTCATTTTCCGGTTGGATGGACATGTTAATTCAAAAAGAGCTGTGGGAAAGCAGCTTCTATCAGGTTAACCAAGAGGTCAAGAAAACTCCTCCTTTCTAACAGTACCATGTTTAATCACAAAGTGATTAACAGATATTTTGACTTAAGTGGCCAGAAGACACTATGACTATATAGACACATTGCGGAATAGTTTCGCTAAAAGTTTCTCATAATGAGTTTGCAGGGTGTCTTCTCTTTATATTCTAAAGATTTTTTTTTTTAAATTATGATTGATGCAAGTAATGACAAAAAGTTACAGGACTGACGCTCAGCCCAGTTTGTGTGTTATATGGAACTGCTCCTAGAGCAGAAAGTGTAGGTTTTGCATTTAACTGCAGAGCAATATGCCAATGTAGTCTTTGATGCATCAACTAGTGTTTGTGACAATCATTCTGAGCACAGATTTTTGGAGTGCACAATACCAACATCACATACTTTAAATACGAGCCATTTAGGCAATACATTATTCATTAAGCAACATGGTAAACTGAACTATATGACAAGCATATTTAGGACTGGTCTATTCAGTATTCCAAATAATATACGTGTAGGTA
This sequence comes from Trachemys scripta elegans, assembly GCF_013100865.1. Classification (NCBI taxonomy): domain Eukaryota; kingdom Metazoa; phylum Chordata; order Testudines; family Emydidae; genus Trachemys; species Trachemys scripta. Next base: position 71,695,448 of record NC_048305.1, on the reverse strand, counting down.
CAGAGAATGACTACAAAAGTTCAAAACAGTGATTTCCACCCATACCAACCAGTAGTTATAATCATACCCTCTCAGCCTACACAAAAAAAACAAACAAACAAACAAAAAAAGTTAAGTTACTGGGTTAAAAGAGTTACTGCAGTCCTTACTCAGGAAAAGACTCCCATAAAAAAAATATATATCAAGAGTAGTTTGGGCCGGACTGCAGGATCAGTCTTTAGAATCTAAACATACATTCTCTCTGTTGATGATCATGATAGCACAGACAGATGAATTATCATCACACACATTCTTCAAGTATAACTTCAGGAAGGTAATGAGGCAACACTGGTATCTGTAAGAATTCCTTGAGTGGTGCTTCACTCTTGATTTCATTGCAAATGCTCAACATCTAATGTCCTTGCCAGAAATTCATAGTTTTCATAATTGGTGGATTGCTGCCAGGAAGGTAATAAGGAATGCTATATTTCCACAGATGTAGATGGTTAACACAATCTCTTTAAATGTATGACCCTGTAAGAGAAAATACACATTTCACAATTACCGTGAAATACAGTGTTGGAAAGTATGTGCTTTTCTTGACAAGGTAGCAACTTGCCTCTGCCTCTGCCGATGTAAGCGACTGCAGAATTTGTATTCTATCCTCATCAATCACTTCAACTGTAAAACCAAACCAACATATGGTTAGCCTTGTACTTGATAAGAAGAGATGCAATGTTTCACACATACTTCTTTCTGGCTAACGGTTGATTAATTCAATGAATGGCATGGTATTAAGCCTGATCAACAGGCGTCTCTACAACCAGTTCACAAACACCACTGAAAAAGCCTCATGCAATGCATCCTCTCATGGCCTACACTTCAGTGTTCACAGTTAAGTAGAAATAAGGATAGAAGGTTAATGAAAATTTGGAAGAGCTTGCCAGAAGCATAAAAGGACACTCTCATTGTTTTGTCTTTTCAATGACAAAGAGCAGTGGTTCTCAACCAAGGTACGCAGGAGGTCTTCTAGGCCAGTGGTTCTCAAACAAGGGCTGCTGCTTGTTCAGGGAAAGCCCCAGGCAGGCCGGGCTGGTTGTTTACCTGCTGCGTCCGCTGGTTCAGCTGATCGCAGCTCCCAGTGGCCGCAGTTCACTGCTCCGGGCCAATGGGAGCTGCAGGAAGCAGCGTGGGCTGAGGGACATACTGGCCGCCACTTCCTGCAGCCCCCATTGGCCCGGAGCAGCAAACCGTGGCCACTGGGAGCTGCAATCGGCTGAACCTGTGGACGCGGCAGGTAAACAAACCAGCCCACCCCGCCAGGGGGCTTTCCCTGAACAAGTGGCAGCCCTAGTTTGAGAACCACTGTTCTAGGCAATACATCAACTCATCTAGACACTTGCCTACGTTTTACAAGAGGCTATATAAAAAGCACCAAGAAATCAACATAAACAAACATTTCATACAGACTATGACTTCTTTATACTGCTCTATGAACTATATGCTGAAATGCAAGTACAATATTTATATTCCAATTGATTTATTTTATAATTATATGGTAAAAATGAGAAAGTACACAATTTTCAGTAATAGTGTGTTGTGACACTTGTATTTTTAGGTCTGATTTTGTAAGCAAGTAGTTAAGTGAGGTGAAACTTGGGGTATGCAAGACAAAGACTCCTGAGAGGGGTACAGTCCTCTGGAAAGGTTGAGAGCCACTGCTAAAGAGGACAATTCTATTAGGATTTCTACATCGTCTCCTGGATTTCTCATGGTCAGCTGGAATTTAACTCCTCTTTCCTCTCCCCCCACCCCATCATTTTGAGCCATTTGATGCCGCTATCCCCTGGTTACTCAAGTCAGTAACCAGAGAGTCACCCAATTCTTCTCCCCTCATGTATAGGCAGCATCTAACTCCTCCCACTTCTCCACATAATAGCTAAATTGGTCTCTTCTCTTCATTCTATTTTATTAGTAAGTATCACCCTTCCTGTCTACTGTAACCGGGGTGAAAGTAGGCCGGTACTGTGTATCGGTAAGAAGCTGGTACCGGCCTGTACCGGCAGGGCTGCTGACTGGAGGCAGGGGGGCAAAAGGGGCAGCTGCCCCAGGGTCAGCGATTTAAAAAGGGCCTGGGGTTCCAGCCGCCACCACCACGGCAGCAGCTGGAGCTCCAGGCCCTTTTAAATTGCTGCCAGAGCCCTGGGCAGCACAGGCCAGGCAGCACAGATGGGCTGGCTGGGGGCGGCTGACCCCTCCAGCCCTCCCCTTTCTACCCGAGGCCCTGCCCCTTCCAGGTAAGTGTTTAATATTATTTTCACCCCGACTGTAACAACCGTTCTCCATCCTTCTTGACAACTATGCAGTGGTTTATTTACTTGTGTGTGTAATCTTGACTCCTGACAAGATACTGACCAAAGTGAAGATAAGAACTTGGGTTGAAATCCTGGGCCTTACTGAAATTAACTTCAAAACTCTCAATGGGGCCAGGGGCCCTGGTATTTAGCAGCTAATGAGTTACCCATTTTTGCTCAAATAGCGTTTGTGCTTAAGGTCCCCTGCTGTTGACCAGTCTGTTCATAGGTAGGCAGCCACAGCTAGTTACAGTAATGGTTTATCAGAGAGGCTCTCAAGCGACAGTACCTGCTTTCCTACCTAGTTTCAAAGGACTGAGTTCACTCCCACACTATGCTTGACTTTCCCCATACTATCACAATGGGTGTGTTGAGCTAGCAACACAAACAGAAGATTTTTGGTGTACATTTTAGAGATTCATGTGACCCTCTGGCACTAAGTTTTGGGATTTCATGGCACACAGGCCAATTCAAAAATGTACCAGCACTTATAGCCAGGAAAGTCTAACCAAAAAAGTGTCAAAAACAATTCACTTATTATTTTCAAGAGTGGTCACCAAATTTACATACAAGTAGTCATCCATGCATCTATTTCACATATCCAAAATCACCTAAATGAGCCGATATTTGCAAGCACAAAATTAGAGGCTGGTTTAAGCCTCTTAACTGAGTGAACTAAATTATTCAAGTTTTTGCATTTCACCTGGGAAATCCTATTTTGCACTACCAGGCAAGCAAGGCAGTCACACTAGCCATATTGTTTGGTTTGTACCTTTGCGAATGAGACAGTAGCTATGTATCTCCAGGAGAATATCAATACCGACATGCCAAGCTACAAATCCAATCATTGTGTAAGTGTCCCATGGGTCTGGAAGGTTGAGTGCTGGTAGGTCCATTCCCAGGAACATAGTTACCACTGTTGTTAAAACAAAGACATAGTTTAAAGACGTGAAAAGAAACGTTGAGAAGTATTGTCCTTAAGACAAAGTAACACAAGCTTATGGCTTAGTGGGTGAATGGTTATCAAGAGTTAAATATACTTCTAGAGGCTTAAGAATGAAAAAAAAACACATCCAACTATCTCTAACTGTATGGCTCAGGATAACCATGATCCTTGTTATACATTGATCCTATGAAATAACCTCAGAGTTCGGAGCTACTTTACTATATAGATTGTAAACATGCTAATCTAAAAAGAGGTTTAAAAGGACAATGATGTGATACACAGCCACAATGATAACAAATTCCTCCAAATAAATGGAGGACTGTAACTGATTTGAAAACTCTGGTGATTATATATAATTTAAAAAACAACAAAACAAAAACAAAACAAATGGTTCTCCCCAAAACTACAAGATGAGGAGAGAGAGAGAGAGAGGTGCCTCATGCAGGAGATGGGCCACCAGAGTCCCTGAAGACAAGAAAGTCACATAAGGGGTCCCAGTACTCCATATTGATAGGTGGAGACTTAGGGAAAGAGGAGGAGCTTTGAAGATACAAGCAAGCTTATAAAAATGTCTGGTTGTTGCTTACCCTTGCTATTGTACAGGGTACAGTCTGGTTTGTATAGCCCATACAGACAAACCCTTATTCTAAGACCACTTTGGTGATTAACGAGATTGAAGTAGTCATCTACATTAAGATCCATGTTTGAGTAATTAGTGTTCAGCCACCACTCCGTTTCTGCAATACCAACATATCTCAAGATGCCTAAGCAAGTTACAAATGGGTTATAAACAAGGAGGTACACTAGATATGCCTAGACAGGATTACAATTACTCACCAGCTAGTATTCTAGCTGTTGTGCCAGTACTCCAATGAACCCAGTTAAATACTTGCCTTCTACAAGAAGAAAAAATAATCAGTGTTAAATCAAGTAATTTAGTTGCCAACATGGAATCTTCCAAAGGTTGGAGGAAAAAAAAATCCTTAAACATGCCATGTTATCTTGAAAAAATATAAAGTTTGTATCTGTATGAAACATGTTTAAAACTTGTTTTGTATACTATCAGCGTAATCTCCTGGAGAAGTACATTATGACATTTTAAGGAGTGTAAATATCCACATACCTTGGTGCATGAGGAGGTGGTCTGAAACCTGCCATCAGAGGTTGAAAGATTGCCAGAGCCATCACGGTACAGCCAAGGTATGGGTGAAAACCTGCCCACTGAACAAAGGATTTCTTTTTATTAATACTGTGACGTTCATACTAAACAATGGAAGCATCATTCAGACCAAAGAACAGGTCAGGAAGAACTGTACACAATTGAAACGCCTTATTTTAATACCGTTTCTTTCAGGTGCATTCCAAGCCCCTATCCTCAGCTACTAGTGTTCCCATCTCACATACCTTTTGGTCTAAGTCTTGGCTATGAATAGAAGTACTTTTTCCTCCTGTGGCATGTTTTTAAATTAATTTAAAACTGAATTGGTATTTATAGTGTAAAAGGCAGCTTGAGAAAAAACAGAACTAGTGGAATATGGACAAAACTAAGAGCAAAGGACAAACAGGAAAAGGAAGATTCAGACAGTGTTGGGATGAACTTGCTGTCAACTACCATCATCACACATAAGAAAAATGTTCTAAGAGAAGTGCTTTGCATTCCATCATTTAAAATTAGGCTAGATAAAGCACTAGAAAATTATACCACACAGAAAAATGCTGTATTGGCTGGATGAGGGGAGGGGAAGAAGCAGCAGATTGATTCAGGACCGAATAGATCTTTTTCATCTCTAGTTTCTGTGGTGAAACTAGAAAAATAAGTGGGCTCAAAGTGGGTAGAATAATTCCAAACAAGGTCTTTCACACATGGGGGAAAACCAGAAAAGGTGACTCAAGTGCAATTTTTCAACTGAAAGAAGCAGTAAGTAAGAAAACAAGGTAAATGCCTGATTTATACTACTTTGTCTTCAGATCACCACTCAAGCACAGCAATGAGGTAACCATTTTCATGGTAATTTCTTTGGAATTAAATAACTACTTATGTCATGGACATTAAAACCTTTTTGGGCTGCCTCTGAGATTTGAAGTCTGTATTGTTTCCCGGATAAATGTCATTTGAAGTATGAACAGTAGATCTGGTTTGTTTGTTTGTTTTTGTTTTTTTTAGATACTCACTTTACTCCAGCCTCCTCTGTATATAAAAGGAAGAATAAAAGCGACGCTCGTAAGAAGCACTGTGGTCAACATCAGCATACGATGTACCTATGAACATTTAAATAGGTTTAAAAAGAAGGAGTGGTGGTGTATTTTGGAGGGTACTTAGAGGAAACTGTTAGAGTTAGCATTACATTGGCAGGCAAGCAGAGATTACTAGTAAAGACAAAGTCCACTGTAAATAGGAGACAATACCTAACTGAACTCATTGTACTTCACAAGTCCAAATGAAAGTTATGACCTGTTGTGGCACCCCAGGTCAAGAAATAAAGAAGATGTAGTTTAAGGAGCATGACAGTCTCTTGTGTTTTATTCTATTTGTAGTAAGACTAAAACATACAGCTAAACTTTTATGTAGAGTTTTTTTGCCCACCTGGAACCAAATCTCCTTCCCAAACAACGAATGAGGCCAAACTGGTTTGAAGAATCTGGCAACAATAACACCAATACTAACTGTAGTCATCCATGCCACAAACATTAATGAAGCTGAAGGAGAAAATATTCACATGTGAAAATTTGGTTACAACACTGGATATGAACACAATTGACCAAATATTGCAGGGGACAAGCTTCAAAATGTAACTTTAGAAGAACATAAGAGTAGAGGGTCAAATCCTTCTGGTACTTGGTTCAAAAATGCCTCACATATTGGTGTACTCTTGCTATGTTATATATCTATTTTTGAGCTGAAACCAGTCAATAATAGGACTAATCTGTATTGATAGCACTGTAGAGAGATCGGTGCCAGGTCAGGGAAAGCACATGCACTAAGATATAGATTTCACTTCCAAACCAGAGGGCAGCCTATTGCTGCCTCCATGAGCTGGTTCACTGTGCAATAGCACAAGTCAAAACAGAGGCAGTAATGAGCAGCCTGTGCTTCATCTGCTGACCACAGGTTTTTTGGTGAGCAACTACACAGAGAATTTTTGAGTTAGATTTTAGTATCAAAAGTTTAACGGGTTAATTCAAAACAGGTCTTTCTATGACAGAAAGTAGAATTTCCATTCAGCTCTTTATGGACTTGTTTCAAAACCAATTAATGTGAACGGAGAGACTCCCATTAACTTCAATGGGCTTTGGCTCAGGCTCCAAACCAACACCTAATGAGTGTCTCATGGTTAAGGCTGCGTGTCTGTCACGGAGGTCATGGAACTCATGGATTCCGTGACCTCCATGACTTCTGCAGCTGAGCCAGGCAGCCCCTGGTCCAGCAGCAGTTTGGGTGTGTGGGAGGGAGCTCAGGCAGAGGTTCGGGGTGCAGGGTGGCGCTTACCTGGGGGGGCTCCCTCTGGCATGTCCCCGCAGCTCCTAGGTGGAGGAGCCAAGGGGCTCCATGCGCTGCCCACACCCACAGGAGCTGTCTCCCCAGCTCCCACTGGCTGCGGTTCCCAGCCAATGGGAGCTGGTGCTTGTGGCAGGAGCAGCACATGGAGCCCCCCTGGCCACCCCTCCCCGTAGGAGCTGCGAGGACATGCTGGTTGGAGCCAGGTAGGGAGCCTGCCAGCCCCACCAACCCTACCCTGCACAGAAGGGGTCCCAGGCCACACACCACACCTGCAGTGGTCCCGGACCACCACCACCACCACCCCCCAGTCTCCCCGCCCAAAGTTTTAGTTAAGGGTATATAGTAAGAGTCACGGACATGTCACAGGCCATAAATTTTTGTTTACTGCCTGTGACCTGTCCATGAGTTTTACTAAAAATACCTGTGACTAAAATGTAGCCTTACTCATGGTACACACATTTATTTTATATAGTATTGGAAAAAGGGAACTTCAAAATAGAGATGCAATTCTAAATTTAGACTGTCAAGTCATAAAAATAAGACAACAAAATTCCTTTAAAACAAGGGAGCTAGTAATACACTTGACAAATGAGTAAAACAAGTTCCTCTCTCTGGATGAGTAGAATCCTGCAAAACCATGTTACAGTTTGTCAGGTTTTTTTAAAATTGGGGGGGTGGGGTGGTTCCTACTTTTCCCCTAGTTTTCCAAACCAGCTCTTATATCAGGAGAAGCAGATACCCCAGTGGACTGACACACCACAGGAAATAGTGTAAATCTTTACAAAATTTGCATCCTTCTTTCTGCAATCAACAGTAGCTTCTTCAGCACTGGGAAAATCTAGTATTTGCTGTTAGAACTGTAACTTGCCATGGAGTTTAAGAAGAAGTGGAGAGCGGGATCCCCCTACATCCTTTGGAGAGTCTGTGACATTGTACATTCCATTGGTGATCAGAGGCTGACGATGATGTTTGTGAATTAGACCTCCTATGCAAAGATACAGAGTAGTTTATAGACAGTTAATGAAAGTTGCTGTGCTTGTATCCCTTCCCCTCCTATCCTTTGTTTACAATTCAGTGAGCATTATGTGTTGTAGGGGGATGGCGATTGTGTTTGTAAATTTCACCTCTGCAGATTCTGATTGGAATATTTTGGATTAAACTCTGCCCGTCCCCCTCCCCCCAAGATTTTTTTCAAAAAAATATGAACATGCATAATCTACCTAAAGAAAAGATATCACTCTCTATTAGATCTATAGGGTTTTGAAGAGCATCTTGTATACAATGCTATTTAGTTTCCATTTTAGTTTAATCCCTATTAAAAATTGTATAGGATTCTCTCTCAAGAATACTACTCCAAGCACCAGATGGTTATGGAACACATTTATATTAAGAGCAAACCAGATTTTTGTTACATTTCCAGAGATGAGCCAGAGCTCATCACATTAAGGTCATTTTCACTGGTTACATGTGAAACTTGCGACAGAAGTCAGATTACTTCTCATGTTTATTTTTAATACATCTTATAGGGGATAGTCCTTGTTTAGCATGGTTTGAGAAATGTGATTATTTAACCATATCTTCAATCAGACTTACCCTCACTCGCTTCCCCATCTGCCAGAAATATGTAATAATTAGCATCTAGATTAAACCTCCCTTTATAAGCAGGAAGACGAAGGTTTCTTCTGAAAGAGCACTGAACAAGTCCGTCAGCCAGCCTCCATGAGATATCTTCAAGGCCATTCTATGAAACATACAATGAACATTTAATACTCATTGTGTGGGGTCTTTCAAACTTGAAAACAAATTTACTCCACTCCTTCCTCCAGACCAGTGATTTTGGCCTGGCTCTACTTGACCAATGTTGGACAATGAGCCAATGTTCACTGACTCTTAACAGCCCATATCATAAAAAGAGTTAGCTGCACCAGCATAGTCAGTGATGCCAGCAAGAATCTGAGAGTTCTCTTGATGTGGTAGGCTTCTAGGCAACAGCTGCAGGGACATGCTTTCACACACTACATTTTAGGGCATGGTCTTCAAAATGGTGACTAACAAAGTTGTCTTACACGGGTGTATTTACAGAAAGCTATTTTAAAAAAAGACAATAGATGCACAGGAGCACTGTGAGGTTAAATTACTTGCTCAAGGTCACACAGAAGGCATAAGGGTAAAGACAGAGTGCTTCCCTGGATAACAGAATCAGGAAGTTTGCATTGTATTACCCGTTTGTCTGCCATCTCAGCGTGACCTTGAGCAAGTCACTTCCCTGCTACCATTTTTACTCTCAGTTAACCTTTTGTAGAGTCACTGCAGGGCTCTCGAAAAATCACTGAGGCTACATCTTCACTAAAGGGTGGGGGTCGATTTAAGATATGCAAATTCAGCTACGCGAATAGCGTAGCTGAATTTGATGTATCGCAGCTGACTTACCCCACTGTAGGGATGGCGACAAAATCGACCTCTGCGGCTTCCCGTCGACGGCGCTTACTCCCACCTCTGCTGGTGGAGTAAGAGCGTCGATTCGGGGATCGATTGTTGCGTCCCGATGGGACGCGATCAATCAGTCCCCGAGAGGTTGATTTCTACCCGCCGATTCAGGCGGGTAGTGTAGACCCAGCCTTACACTGTGGAGTTCCATCAGCAATGGTAGGAGATTCTTAGAAAGTTTCCCTAGCATAGACTGGGCAACAACAGAACTACCTCACAGGTTGTTCAAATAGAAATAATAAAGAAGCCAGCAACAGATCCGGGTCTCAACATTTCTTATGCATCAGAAATAAGCACCTCCTATGTGAGGTGGGTCAGTGAGTCCAGAAATGATAAAGACCCCAGGATTTTTCCCTAAGATGGCTACTTATAGAACTACTGCCTTACTAGCTTCATTCAAAGCTACTGGATTTTAAAAAGACTACATCAGTGAAATATTGACAAATTAGAACCCAGCTGCATGCAAAGTGTCTTAACTGTCACACACCATACCTCTGAGTCCAACACAGGAGGAATTCGCCCACTAAGATAAGCTGTGTTTACATTAATACGGTGATCTTCATTAATACACAGATATGCATCATCGTCACCCTGAAAATAAAAGCATTTTCCCCCAATTTAGATTGTAATTATAGGCAAAGCTATATGCAGATGAATGGTTTATTCCAAGCTCTCCTTTCCACCTGCACTATACCCGGAGTAACTTCATTGCCATTACAGCAAGTTTACAATGGTACAACTAAACTGAGAGTCTGGCCTGAAGAGTTGAAAGTTTGAACTTTCAAATGGAATCAAATGGAAAAACTACTTTTTTTTTAATGACATTGGCTAGAAATATACAAGGTATTAAAAGTTATTTAATTGCACGCCATATGCCAATACCAATCTTTGCATTGTTAAGTTGAAGAAGATAATGTTATAGTTAAAAAGTTTACTCCAACACAATACACCCTACACTGCAAGATATAGTGCTTGAAAATGATAAAGGCTTACCACCAGGGGTCAGTGGTACACGTACTTTTAAAAGTATTTATGCAGTGAGCACCAGGATAGTCTGTAAAATGGTTTGATCCTAGTATCTGACAGCCCATTGACAGTGTTTTGGGGATGCTAAAAGTGTTTTCATCTAGACCTTTTGAATATCAGTGCCAAAAAGGGGTGGGATTTTAATTCAAATGAGTAACTTGTTTATAAATCTGACAAAGTGGGTATTCACCCACGAAAGCTTATGCTCCAATACATCTGTTAGTCTATAAGGTGCCACAGAACTCTGTCGCTTTTTACAGATCCAGACTAATACGGCTACCCCCTGATACTTGTTTATAAATAAAATTTTTCTATTACTTTGTAGAAAAAGTATCCCCATCCACATTGCCAGAGTCACAAATACTTCTAGGAGTATTAATAAATACCTCTGATTATTTAAGCTAAGTAGATCAATTTACATCATCAAATTATGTGATTAAAATGGAATTAACTGTTGAGGTCAAAGAAGAGAATGTTATTTCTTCCTATATTTGTAGAGTGAAGAACTACTTTTTCTTGTGACAATGCACACATAGAAATGCTTTAAGAACGTTACTCTGTTCAGTAAGGAAGTTAGATATACAGACTAGTGCATGATCCTCTTGCACATTGTAACTCTCTTCAGCCATAAGAATCTCCAAAGGGCTTTCGGGAATGACTGCATCCACCCCTGAACTGCATACTTATTTTGGACAGAAACCACAGTGAACATACAGAGCACCTTACAGAGATTCCTTTTAAGATAGGCAGTGGAGACCACCACCTCTAACTGCAACTACCCAGGAATTTAGTTATGCTACAATGTAACTGTCTGGAATTTGACCAAGAGACAGAAGGCAAGTTCTCATTCTTTCAGAGAGCGCCAGAGGAACTTAAATGAAACTGTTTAGTCCGGGACTACATGTTTCTATCCATACCGGTAAGAGGCCACCTCCATCCAGCAGTGCTCTCGAGCACCACATGGGAGTAATTATTAGTGGGCAAAGTCCCACTATCACCTTTTCAGTTTCTCGTAAAGGGTTCTCATCTGACTACTACTCAGGCTCAGGTCTATTTAATTTATAAAGTCTGATGGACATGCAGCTGAGAATGGTGGGGCTACACCAGTCTTCATCCTCAATTTCTTGACTAAGAATAAATTATGTATTTTGTTGTGCTACTTGGATGGCATAGGAAATACTGTAAAAGGGATACTCACCATCCACTGGTCATGAGATAATGCAAAGGCTATATATCCTTCACTAGGACCACTCATTTCAATAAGTACCGAGTGGTTATTTTGTTTGAAGGACAGAAAGAAACAATAGGCAGTCCCAGGATCACATTTTGGAGGATTTCTTATGCAGAACTTTGTAATTCCACAGCCAGAGGCATTAAACTGGACAGACAAGTAGAAAATTAAGTTAACAAACAAGCTGGTCATTCTCCACCCCACCCCACCCACAACTAAAATTACTAAAGTCTCAACTAATATAGAAGTGAAGATCTACACAGAAAATGCATAAAGAAACCCCTCTTCTTCTCCCCAACCCCACATAACCAATAATTACTAACCAGGATTAGAATTCACTGTGGTGGTAGTTATTAAATTGTGAGCTTTGAATTCACCAATAAGTTTAAATGAAAGAGTTCGACATCATAGTGGTAACAAGGCTATAATTTGGAAGTGTAATACAATCCCCTCCTATTCAAAGACATTTCTTCTGTTTAATAAAATAAGTTATAATTAACTCAAGTAAAAAGTTTCTATATACTTTTCAGACTTCCTGGTGTCTCACTTTCCCTAGACTATTCCAAGTCATTAACAGCCCCATAGTGCTTAAATTATTAGAAAGATGCTCCTGTGGACTCTTACAAACCTGAAATAACACATTCTGGGGAGAGAAAAAAAGTGTATTTTTTCCTGAATGGTTGGTTAAAAACCCACCAAGAAAAGTTAAGCTGCACAAATGCCCAATACATAGCATCGGGGGGAGGGATAGCTCAGTGGTTTGAGAATTGGCCTGCTAAACCCAGGGTTTGAGTTCAATCCTTGAGGGGGCCACTTAGGGATCTGGGGCAAAAATCAGTACTTGGTCCTGCTAATGAAGGCAGAGGCTGGACTCTATGACCTTTCAGGGTCCCTTCCAGCTCTATGAGATAGGTATATCTCCATATATTTAACTTTGAGTACTTTAAATACAACAAATTCAGAACAAGCATGTTCAAGATAGCAGTAAGTGGAAAAGTTGTCATATTGCTAAACCTGGTCATGTTCAATGAGAATACTATTGCCCAACTTTAATTAGAATTTCAAGAACCAGTAATGGAAGTCCAAACAAAGACAAACCCATGTGAACAAGCAGTTATAAATTAAGCTTACCCACTCATATATAGAAATCTACTTTGTTCCTGCCCACCCACACCTTCATTTTATTAAACTTGAGTTTTATTTATACAGAACCACAGGTCAGCATCACTCTTTATACATAAAGCATGACATGACTCCCCAGATGAGCTTAGGTATTTGTCTTTTCACCTTCTTACTAAATGGTGCTTGAGCTGAGTTTCCCTCCCCCACTCCTTTTCTCTCAACATCTCAATAGTTAATAATCTGATAGAGACACATGGTGGGTGAGGTAATATTTTGTATTGGACCAACTTCTGTTGGCGAGAAAGACAAGTTGAGACAAAGAGAGAGAATTGGTCCAATAAAAGATATTACCTCACCCACCTTGTCTCTCTAATATCCTGGGACTAACCTGGCTACAACAACACTGCATACAATAATCTGATAAGTCATTTCCCATCTTCCACCTTCTGTCAACACAGTGGCTAAGAAAGCCGTAACTGCAGCCCTACTTGGGAAAAACTCCTATTGAAGCCAGGCATAAGAACTGAATAAAGTTTGCAGAATGTAGTTCATAATAGAGAAATATACCCACTGATTTTGTTAGATGGAAAACTGGCTGTGAAGTTGGTAGAGTCTCTGGTGTAATACTTGTAGGTGTCGTCAAAGGTGGTGCATTAGGTTGGGAAATGACGGGACCAGGAATCTTCACCCAAAAGATTTTATATTTCTCTACAACTGTGGCTCTGAAGGGCAGGGAGGAAGCCACACAAATATTCATTTAGTACTTGCACACCCCTCACAGTACTGAATTACTAAATAATGCTTTACAAAAAAGGAGGGAGAAACTCCTTTATTTAGCTGGCCAAAAAGAAACATACTTGTCATACAACTAATCTCTCCAAACTTGGCATCTACACAGGTACCTGATGAGTATTTTGGGGGGGATGAGGGAGAACCCTCCAGCCAGAAGGATCCACCACACAGCAGATCAAGCTTCAGAAATGGATTCAAGGCAGTCACTTCTCAGCTGCCTGCTGCATAACTTGCAGCATCACAGAAGGGTGGGATTTAATTTCTATTTCAAAACATATGAGTGTCACTGCTCATACCATACATTCTGGGTCCAAAATGCAGAGCCATACAACGGTAGAGCACGTGTGCAATTTTGGTTAGGAATTACACTAAAATTTACACATCAAAAAAATATTTCTATCACTACATTTGTAAGTCACCCCTTGCCAAGAGACAGGAAAAATCTTAAGTAGTAGGCCATTGTCAGCCAGTAACATGCCTTGCAACTTCCCCATTTCAGAAGAGGAGAAAATGTTGATGATTTTCTTTTTTTTTACCCTCCTTCAGGATTGTAATTTTATTTGGGAAATGCATAAAAAAAGATCTTCTGCCTTGATATTCTCTTCCACAAGGTTCTGTATTAAGATTGCTTCTTGTTTTTATTGTCCTTCCAGATGCAGTAATTGAGCACAGAAGCCAAAAGTTAATCAAGCTAAATAAGAGAACATCAAATATGCTGCTTTCTTGTTGACATGGTACCAGGTGACGGTTGTAGCTGTTGCTGCATCACTAGCGAGTAGGAGATCAACCAACCCCCATCCTATTTTGTGAGCTCCAAACAATATGGGAGTCCATGCCCAGTTTAATGCCAGCTGCCCTGCATACAGTCCAAGTGGAACCATTGACTCTTCATTGAAACCTCCCCAGCTCCTTCCATAGGCAGCAGAGCCCGTTCTTGAGCGGCAGTTGGTGTGGGCAGAAAAGGGAGGAAGCTAACAAACAGTTTCCCCCAGAGACATTTCCTGGGTGCTAATCAATATTTATGACAGATATAACACTATATATTCACCTACTTTGGATTTCTAATAAAGGATCTCCAATATTGTGTTTACTTACAGAAATTGTACATGTTCTGGTGCATCTGTAGGAGCAATCCAATAAGCCTCTACATGGGTCTTTTTTGATTTACTTGTGTGACTGACAGCAGAATTCTGAAACAGATATATCCAGAATCAGAGAGAACCTGCACATAGGAGTCATACAGCAACACTCCTATAGTTATTCTACAAGGCAACGCAATGCACCAGAGATGCAGTTAAATTGAGTCCTGAACAAGCCCATAGACCCACCCCACCTTCCATTGATTTCAATGGAAAGCCTCCATACTGACTTTAGTGGGAAATCAGTTGGGTCCTATGAAAGGGAATCAGTTATAACCTGGCTGTGGCAATTATCAATGTCTGCAATATATGCTATATGGAGTGCTGTGTGTTCTACTTAACACACTAAGATGTAGTGTCTACTTGCTGCGTGCAGAGCCAGTTGGCGCTAACCATTCCACATTAGTGGAAGCTGGAGGCTTTGGCCAGAGCTAACTGCAGAGAGCCACACCTCCATCTGCAAGTCACTGCCCAACTGTGTTGAGCTGCCTGCCTAACCAGAACTAGAAGGGCTAAGAAGCTTAGGCCATGTCTACACTGGGGATTTTAGCTATTGGTGTAGCTACACCAATGCATCTTAGTTCCTGTTTGAAGCACATATCATACCTTTACAAGTCCACATGTCAGGAGCTGAGAAATCCTTTCTTCAGCTAGCATAAAAGAGCCAACTGCAGGGCCTGCCAAGTTCTCTGCATTCCGGGCTTGTATGAAAAATCCTTCAAAAACTGGACCAGATAAACTAACTAAAATAAGGAGGGGGGGGGGGGGAGTAAGATGTTAAGATGTTTCCAATGTAATCTGTAAAGGTGGAAGTGAACAAATATGCTTCCCCTGCCCCCTGAACTCCACGCCTTAGCAATAACCACTGTTTAACATTATTTTAGAGGTTAACTGTGCTGACTTGGATGAACACTCATGAGCATCACCAGGACATTTCAATTTTCTCAGGATGGGGCTGTCTATGGTTCCTTGAACCAGGTAACCACAAGGAATCTACAGAAGGTGAGTGAGGCAAGACAAAGCACTTTCTTTGACCACCGTACTTTACCACAACTGCAATGCTGGACACAATACCTTTTATATGGTCCCCTGGTCTAAATTCGGTCTCATTCACTGATATAGTGTGCTCAGGTGATGGCTGTGGAGAATGTTCATGGCGAGGCATCATACTACTGCAGGCCTCTCTTACTTTTCCATTTGGATAACCAGCCGCAGGAACAGAAAGAAAGGCAAATATCCAAAGAGTGAAAGCCAGTACAGGAGGCTCCATCTGAATAAGTTAAAGTCACACATTATTAACCAACACTGTAAATGCTATGCTGTTTATAGAGTAGGAAGACTAATGTTGGTCTTTAGTAGACATGATTAAATTTAAATTAAATAAAAAAAAGGTTTGCAAACATCTTAACAAGCGAAGGCACCAGGTTCAAGAATCATAGCAAACTGGAGTATCGAGACAATTGCCAGGCATTCATGAGATTGTTTATAGACACCAAGCATTTAACAAAATTTTAGTATGAATGATTTGTTCAAGAACTCCTGTGGTTGTGGCAGATCATCCAGTCATGTGGTGCTGTTTGTCCTCTCTGACCAGATTTGTGTTGTGGATGGGCTACCATTTAAAGCAAGGTCTATGTTTATTTTCTCCTTTTAAAATAGCCCTTTCACAACTTTCAGTAGAGTTTTTTCTACCTTCCTGCTGATATTTATGGGTCTTCTCAACAGTGGAGAGAAGATGGGACCATGAGCAATAGCCCCCAAACATGTGTGGGCTCATCCTTTGCTTCTTCTATATTCATAGACTTTGAGTGAGTATACTTGGCACTTATTACACGGTACAGGACACTCCTCACTTTCCTTTTTGATTTTCAAAATGCTTCACAAAACACTAACATTCTCACATATGTAAATATCATCCCTGTTTTACAGATGGGGAAACAGAGGGAGAGAGATTATGTGACATGATCAAGGCTGCAAAGAATCTTCATCCTGGGAGTATAACTCAGGAATTCCTGCTTTCCAGTCTCGTGCTCAGCCCATGCTACAATCTTCAGTCAGCTCTAGAAAAGATAAGTCAGCCTCAAGCAGAGACTGGACTCAAAACCCTCCCTACATGGCATTACACCCTCTCTCATCTGACCACTCCAGTCAGATGAAGCCCACCAGTTACATGAGACATAAGCAACTTCAAAAATCAACCTAATAAAATACAAATGCAAAGGATCATAGCATTGAGGAACAACAAAAGCCTATGACAAGTCCAGATGTTTATTAATCAGAGTGACAAAGAAGTCCAAATCTACATCATGCAGTACTGATGGTGAACCAGTCACATAGTATATGTTTATTCCTAAAGATTCCCCAGTGACAAGATCTTCCCCAGTGATTACAATGGCCAAGTAGTGGAAAACATTTCTTTAAAGTCAGATGAAACAAACTATTACTGTGACATCCTAAAAATCAAGCTACTGTTTCAAAGTACAAAGTTCTGACTAGAACTAAACTCTGATCTTATGCTCTAGTAAAATATTTGTCTGTTTATTAGTTTGGGGGGGGGGGGAAAGAGAACTTGTATCTCCATTAGCTACAAACAGGTTTTCCCAAAGCACTCCCCCATGGAATTTGAACGGAGTTGTTCTGGACTTTTTTTCCCCCCACCTTTCATCATGAGAAACAAATATTGATGCAAAGAACCACGATCTTTTAGGACTGAAGATCATGACGAAGGGCAATGTAGATCTGACAGCAGAGGTTTAAAAGAAAAATTTACTTTGTTCTGCCATACTCCCCATTGTGGCAGAAAGAAAGATAGGTCTGGGTTTTTAAATGTTACATTTATGTACAGTCGGATCTTTGATGGGGTTGCTATTCTGCATGTTAAGCAGAACATTGTAAATAAAAAGTTTTCAATTATTATGAAGAAATTGTTCAAAGTAAAAATACATTTGATACTGATTTTGCCTCATCCTTGTGTTTCCTTGCATTATGGTACTGTTACATGAACATTATTTGTATACACAATACATTCTGTACTTACAGGTATAAGGTAGACATTTGATATTATGCACAATATTGTTCTAAGACAGATGCTGAGGGTGGCAGCATTATTTCAGGGTGTACTCATTAAATGTTATCTGGGTTTTGACATGTACCTGGTGCATCTTTACCATATGACGAAAAGAACTTGTTTCTACTATGGTCAAACAAAATGGTAAGAAAGACTCTTGAAATCTTCACCCTCACTGAGACATCAAGGTTGAAAGCAGATTACCAGAGAGTAGAGTGCCCCCGTTCAACTGTGTAGGGGAGACATACCCAAGTCAGAAATATACTAATGTGAGGTCCAAAGATCTGCTTTCTGGGGAAGTACAGTCTATTTTACACAAATAGATCAGAAAACTGAGTTATGTGCTTAGGAAGCTTCCTATGGATGTAAAGATAACACAGGCACAGCACCATTTCTCAGATAAGATGAGCCCTGCCCTCTGATAAAAGAGAAACCAGAAAGGCTACAAGGCCAGAGTAACCATTAGAACAGGGGTTCTCAAACTTCATTGCACCGCGACCCCCTTCTGACAACAAAAATTATTACATGACCCCAGGAGTGGGGACTGAAGTCTGAGCCCGGGGGGGGAGGAGGGAGAGGAGGCGCAGCCCAAAGACCAAGCCCAGGGCTGAAACTGAAGCCCAAGTACTGCTTCCCAGAGCTGAGGCCCCTGGGCTTTGACCCCAGGGGGTGAGACTTTGGGTTCAGCTCTAGGCCCTGGCAACCCCATTAAAACAGGGTCACAACCCACTTTGGGGTCCTGACCCACAGTTTGGGAACTGCTGCTCTAGAAGAATGTAATATTAGCTCTTTTCCCAGAGTGCTGGATGCAATTGTACAAAACAATGCAGGATTTGTGCTTCTACATACAGCAAACAGCTCTTATGTTCAGTAAATTTGAGAAAAATCCAGGTCTTCAGAATGGTTATACTCCAGGGACGACGACGACAACCACCACCCTAAAAACAAAACCATTGTTTTCCCTAAGAATACTGAGATACAAGACAGGCTAGTATACAAACTCACTGTATCATCGATTACTTCTAGAGAGCGGATTTCCAAGCTTATTGCAGATGACAAATTAAAATGAATTTAGTGAGCTCCTCCTAGTCCCCATTCGAGCACGTCTCAAAAATCAGTCACAATTCTCAATCACCACCAGAGTTCTGCGCTGGAGGGGCAGAGGAGCACATAGAGGATATAGTATGCAAGAACTAAGTTGCACTGGATTTTTGGTGTAAAGAAAGTTTGCATAGTCCTTGTTGAAATCACAGTATGATGGCTCAAGTCACTGCAACTTTTCCCTCACTGGCATGAGCTCCAAGTAACAGAAGGTATAACAAGCTTCAACATGTTTACAGTTGCCAAGAGATAAGACTTGTATGTGATAAGGCGATAACAAAACAATGTTTAGGGTTCCAGTTTAAATAGTAGATGTGGTACAGATTTTTTTTTTTTTTTTAAATAAAGAGAAGCCAGGGTTGTTCTTCTGCAAACTGAACTGGTAACAATGCTACTTTTTCCCCATAAAGATAAAAATGGCTTTGCAGAGGGGAGAGAAGAGGGAGATGTGAAACAATTGTTATGCTGAACAGTAATTTAAAACGGGAGACGGGGTGGGGAGACATTTACACAGGAATAAGTGAGTTTCTGCTAGATATCCCAATTTTTCTACTAAAATTTATTTGTCCGCAAAACACACCACACACACAGCTAAGTTTCCTAAGAAAGTCCCTTACTTTCTTTGAGTTAAGATTCTTTAACAGCATAACATTTTTCTCAGGGTTCTTCTCCTAGTAACAGGAAGTTATTCTCTGAAACTCAGTTCCTTCTAGTACATGTATATACAGCAGTATTTTGATTCTTTTGGAGATTCACTTTCTGTGGAAAGTCAGAGAGAAGAGGAATTTGGCACTGAAGAGAAGACAATTTTTGTAAGAGGTGAGTCCAACCAAATACCTCAGATTCAAAATTGCCCAAATTCTCTGAAAGGAGTTCAGTGTTTGAAACCCAATCCAAAGCAGGATGTCATGCCAGACACCATTCCACATACACCTCTACCCAGATATAATGCGACCCGATATAACACAAATTCGGATAGAACGCGGTAAAGCAGCGCTCCAGGGGGAGCGGGGCTGTGCACTCCGGTGGATCAAAGCAAGTTCAATATAACACCGTTTCACCTATAACACGGTAAGATTTTTTGGCTCCTGAGGACAGCGTTATATCAGGGTAGAGGTGTAGTAGTAAACCTAAACACCTTGAAGTTTGGGAATTAAAGTGTAGAGCCAAAGATCAATCTCACCTCCAATCTGTTGCATATCTTACCTTCCTTAAGGGAATAGAAAAAACTAGACTAGGAGAGAATATCAAGGAGCTGACTTGCAATAAAGCCTCAGCATAAGTACATTTTGAGACTTGTGACTTGTTTGCCATTAAGTCCATAGCAGTAATAACAGAGACAGAACACTTCACAGCCTTGTGAATATAACACCATTAACCACAAGCCATGAAGGAAAAATTGAATTGCTTGGAAAATTGAATATATATCATCAGTAGGTCAGGATGGCATGATATTCAGAGTTTTAAAGCAATTAGCTAATTAACTTACTGAACCAGTAATAATTGCTTCTGAAAAGTCACCATAAACGATGATGGAAGTACCATAAGATCTCAATAATTCAAATAATGTGTTGAAATCAAGAGTGGTAAGATAACAAACCTGGTAAATCTGTATCAATCTTTAGTAAAATTATGGAACATTTGTATTCACTCAATACAGCCAAACTCTCTGAACCCTTTCTCATGTAACATCTTAATGGAATCTAGAATAGCTACCCTTCCCTCCATAAAATTAATAGGGGTACTTTTTCCAATAATTACAGTTTTCCAGTCAATAGCATAGATTTGCTTTATCATCACAGGCAATTTCCAAAACATGAAGTCATTCATGATATTTGCTAAAAATGAGCAACCATCACAGAAGAAAAATAAAACTCTGAACCAACACATTAAGATTATTGCTACACTTGCCCAGAAGGTGAACAAATTCAAATGTCATAGTCTGTCCAAAAGCTATTAAGTTGCAATAAGTGTATACACAATATACTGTAGCGCTTAAGAGATTTATTTTTCCAGGGTAACAGTGAGATATACTTACATTAAGGAAAGGAATCAAATTAGGAAGGAAAAAAACCACAAACCCAACACCACATTGTTCCTAATCACAGTGCTTTGAAAACACACCAGAAAAGTTAGACTTCATGTGCATCCCATTTTTTGATCAGGCTCTTCTGGGGTAAAAATGCACATAGATCACATTTGAGTTATTTTGTTTGAATACTGTATTTTGTTGTTTATTTTTATAATTCACCATGAAAGGGAAGAGGACTTTCAAAAATTTTAAACATGCCTCCTTCCCCCAACCTGTATTGAATAATTTGGAAGTGATTTGGCAGCTATAAATGTCTTCTAATAAAATGAAAAATAGGATTTAGTTAGATTTTTCCCTCCCAATAGTATGGCTTATTAAATTATTTCCAGCTCAAAAGCAGTGAATTGATTTTTGTCAGCTGATCTCCTAAGGAAAGCTCAATCAGAAGGTCACATTCAATCCAAGACTCTAGATAAGATTTAGTAGCATTTAACTGGGAAAAGACTAGCCCTTAAGCCACACTACAAATAAAACTGAAGGCTACCCACAGCTGGTGCCATACATGAAAAATCCATAGTGACCTTTTAGCAGGAACACACCCATTAGAAGACAGCAGTACGGGATAACTAATATTCTCTAGCGTTTATATTAACTTTAGAGCCATCTATATACAGTTTGAAATGGAAAAACATCTTTGAGTTTAAGGTTTTGTTCACAAGTTAACCAAACTGCACCATCCAAACTGCAGTAAATCATGAGAAGAAAGTCAAGCTGTTTTACCCTAGCTTTTTTACAGTCAGGAAGTATTTTCAAAGTCCAGAAGTATTTTCTTATGACATGGTTGTCCTATATGGTGTGAGCGCTGGCAGACCTTAATGTCAGCAGATTGTTACAGTTAATCATATTATAACTATGTATTCTAGCACAGTAGATTATCAAACTGTTACAGGATTTATATCTTTATTTACAGTGGTTACTTGGGAAATGCTTCAGAACATGCCAGTTAGAGGGGGGCTTTTGTATGTTCATTAAGTAACTCATTTCTATGCAATACACTACTCCTTTTCCACGCTCTCATTAGAGAGAATTGGTAATCCACTAGCTTCAAAATATACTGATCTAAATAAACCCCCACTTGCAGAAGTGTTATACAACAATGCTTCAAACACTGAGCTATAAAAAGTACTGAATCCGGAACTTTCCACAGAGTCCTAAAGCCTTCTAATTATGCAATGTTCAGTATATCATGATATTTGACAGTGCCTGCTTCCTGTCTCTGCTGCCAATCCTAATTCAGGAGGGACTGACTCCCTTTGGAAATGAATATAGCTTAGTTTCCACGTCCATTTCATCCTTCACTTCTCCATGATCAGATTAACCCGATGAACAGTTAATGCCAGCTCTGGTGCTAGTATTTGTGGTATAAACACTTGTTTATTTGGAACAGGACTATGACTATAAAACAAGTTTTACAGAGGTCACCTAAACAGCCAGAAGCTGATAGATAACTTGTAATCAGTACTGGCCTGAGCTGGAGTTGAATTGGAATCTTCAGTCTATTCCCTGAGCCATTTGTTACCCAATGCCTTCCATTTTAAGAAGTCTCCCATAGGATAGGCAAGCCACTCAGGGCTCAAGCAGGAGCCTTCTGTGCTAGAGGCACCTAGCCCCGACTCCTGCACTGAGGACAACCCATGGAAATAGGGTAAACATGTTGGTAGGCTTGCAAGGATTGCCTAAAAACCCAAATATTATTCCCAGGAAGCTAGTGATTTCAGAGGTGAGGAACAGATATTTTGGTTCTAAACAGGATCTGGATTTCCTTCTGGTCTTCTGGGTACCTGTAAGAGACACTCCTGAACAACTGGTGAACTGAAGTCCCTCTCTCTTCAGCTTGTCTGAACTAAGGGGAAACAGCTGTGCTTATTTAGATATGTAATAGAGCAGAGCAAGAGTACCTCTTTACCTGTAACCTCTAACTGATGGAGTTTACAGAGGTCATTTTGATCTCAGAAGAGAGACAGAAGGGTCTGTCCACAAAAGCTGTTTTGATTGAGAAGCCAGATTGTTCATAACAGGACCTGCCAACTTAAAGGTTTATCCCCATTTTAAGTATTGAAGTATCTAGCACTGGCTAAGTCCTTTGGAGAGAGATTGGAAAAATAAGAGATTCTACTTTCATGGACTACAATGACCTTTGGATCAGGCTCTTAGTAGATGTGGGACAGTGAGGACTGAAAGATACTGGATTTGACTTCAGCTATTATCAGGACAACGTATGGTATGAGAATTTTTAGCAGATCACAAGTTGTAAATAAAACAAACCCCAGAAAAGATCTGTTTTTAAAAAATGAAAATGGATTCCTGCTGAATGTGCCCAGCTGTGCCAACATTCCCTCTCCATCCTGCCACACCCAAGCACCATATTGCATTTTTA
Organism: Trachemys scripta elegans; assembly: GCF_013100865.1. Lineage (NCBI taxonomy): Eukaryota > Metazoa > Chordata > Testudines > Emydidae > Trachemys > Trachemys scripta. Next base: position 71,672,236 of record NC_048305.1, on the reverse strand, counting down.
GAGGGACAATATTCAACATTAATGGGCTAAAAAGATGCACCCATACCTCACCCCTCACACACATTTTTCTAGAGCACTAAAGGCTGTAAGAAGAAGATTAGTATCCTAGGGCCTAATCATTCCTTTTCCCACCTGACATGCGTGTGCACACAAATTACCCCTAGATGAGAGGCCCACTAGGTAGTCAGGTGCCTCTGTAGCACCAGCACTATCCCACCTCCCAGGACATCATGGAGGGTTCTCTGCAAGATAAACAATCTTCAGATGAAGAGAAAAAGTCAGATGGATGCATGGAGAATTTGCAGAAAAAGCAGCAAAGCCTCAGTCTGTGCTATCTTCCATGCCAAACCCCTATACGTGGGGGAATGTTCCTAAAGGGGGCCCTGAAGCAACTGTCAAGGAAGCTCTGAGAGCACGGCCTCATTCAAGCCATACTGCCAGGGATTCAGAGAGGGAACAGAGTACCAGTGCATAACCACCAGCCTCTATACCGGAGGCCCTAGCATCCAGCAGGTCCCACGAGCTCCATGAGGTTTTGTGGGCTGGTTGGGGGGGGGGGGAAAAGAGAGAAATCAACAGCTAGTTCCACTGGCGTGATGACAGAGCTCACCCACCCTTCCCCAAATTGAACAGTCTAGGTTCAAACACTCCATCCCAGAGGAATTTCTTCAGAAGAGGGAGACTGAGCATCTGAATTAGAAACTGGGTGCGCTGCTGTTCAGATTCTGCATGCACTTCCGTGCATATCACACTATGCCATGTTTTCACTATTCTCACAAGGCAACAGGGAACAGAGAGCCCTGCTGTCTGAGCTCCACGTCCCTGAGCAATACAAAGAGAAGGGTTGTGGTCACTTCTGATCCCGTGCCAGCTCTAAAGAACAGAGCAGTCACAAAAAGCAGAAGGACAGCGCTGTTTGCATATTCAGGTTAGCAATAAACTCAGCACCCTGTACTAGTAAGTCACTTAGAAGTTCCAACTTCAAGACTGAGAAATAGGAAGCCAGATACATATTTCACAATCTGGGTGAAAGAAAGAGTTGTATTTCAAAAATTTATTTTATAATAGAGGAAGGTGGTTATATTTTAGTCCTATCATCCTGAGCAGTATAGTATCCCTTTTAAATTAGAAGATCTCTGTATTCTGTCCACATTCTTTGTTAGCTCGCAAAAGACAAATATACATTTCAATGCAAGAGCAGGAATAATCACAGACCAATTCAAGTCTGAGCAAAGGAAAAATTGGGTCTCATTTGCTGTTTGTAGCATGGGACACATTACAAAGTTTTTTATTTCAGTTAACATTAAAGCTGCATACATGGAAGATTAAAAGGTGTCTTTTTAGGGCAAGTCTACACTACGAAGTTAAGTTGACCTAAGTTGCATAACTTAGGTCGACTTATTACGGTGTCTACACCACACTGGGTCGATAGGAGAGACTCTCCTGTCGACTTTCCTGTTGACTGAGAAGCATAAGGTGAGCAATCTGCGGTCAATTTAGCAGGTGTTCACTAGACCCACTAAATCAACTCCCAGTGGATCAATCGCCACAGCATCAATCCACAGTTAGTGTAGACATACCCTTAGAGATACAAAAGCTACACAAAAGAGCAAAGTGCATTAGCTTTAAAATAAAGAAACCTGACATTGTCATTTTTAAAGCCTCCCAAGTTCAACCTACAAACATTTCACATATGCATGTATGTAAAATAGGAAATAGTACACAGGTGAACAAGGAGCTAACCTTGCAACTTGTTGCACATTGGCAGACTGCTGTGCTAGTACAGGATCAGAGCTTTTTTTGTTTTTTTAAGCACACACACATGTTTTTCTGGTACAAATCAGGAAGCTTCTTTGACAACTTGTTCCTGAAAATGCATTTTTGCCTTGCGATTTCATACAATAATTTCTGATTATAATACATATTTTGCTTTGTGCCAGGTAAAATTCATATTTTTTAAAAAGAAAGAAAGGGATAACAACTTAAAAACACAAATATAAGCCATACTTCTTTCAGAACATATTCCACTGAACAGATATAGAAGTGAAAGAGTAGAGAAGAAAGTTCTCTTTTTTCCTTATCCAGTTTACTTTGGTCACTTAATAATACTATGCAAGATTGGGGCTTGCAGCGAACATTTATGCACATGCTTAAAGTTAAAGTTACACACAGGTTTAGAATATGTGCAAGAGGGGAGTCAGCTTTCCCACCTTTGGCTCCAATCCTGCATCCAGTTAATAGGGTCCACTTGTGCTGGTTGAATTACAAGATCAGGGCCTTTGGATAATTTTTCCCTCCCTCACAGGAATAGAGAAGAGAGTTTTCTTTAAAAAAATAATAATAATAATGATAAAAAAAGACACAATTGTAAAACACTTAGAGGCAATTTTATTTTTTTTAAAAGTCAAAATTGTTTCAATATAAAGTAGGCTGAAATTTAGTTTAAATAGTATCTCTGTACTATTTCAAACTTACAGCAATGAACATGCTTACTAAATAATTAGACCTCTTTGAAGTCTTCTGTGAAAGGCATTGTATAAACATTTTTATTATAAAACATTAAATGCAAAGCATTTTCATTTATTTTATAATGGTTAGAAACATAGCTTTCTCTTTGCACATGTTGTCTTAAGAAATTTAAACTTTAGTATAATATAGAAACAATGCTGGAAGTGTATGGCATTAAAATAGTTAAGCTTTTGAATGAACACAAATTCTGGACTTCCAGAAAAACTTTATATATATAAAACTTAAAATAAAAAAAATTATATTCTCTGCAGATACCAAATTATAATAATTGAATTTTGCTATACATACCTACAGTTCTCTATAGTACAAGGAACACAGAAACTGAGCCCTCCCCCACCCCATCAACATACATTTTTTAAAAATTCTATTTACAGTTATTACTTTCTAATCACAGAAAAGCAATCATTAACCTTATGCCTGACCTACAGTATCGCAACAGAAGCTCTTGAACCAGACTGTAGGACACCTGTTCTTTACTTGCTACATACACCTTGCTCAACATAAAGCAGTCACTTCTCCCAGTACCACAAACACTCTTAAAACTAGTATTTTGGTAAATGGTTTTCAAAGCATTTTGGCTACCAAGAGAATCTTAACATCATGCTTACCTTATCAAATCATGCAGAATGCTCTAGCCAGACTTCCTGCTTTCTGACAAGTTGTATCATACTTCAGCAGAGGGGTGGAGCCAAACAGCTTTTTAATCAGAAGCGAACAGACCCTAGGGAAAGCTTGTTAAAGCAAGCAGGAGGTTAGGAAGAAAGGGAAAAAAATAGTAATGCTTTAAATTAACTCTTAGAAATACCTGTCTTAATAAATTGTCATAAAAATTTACCACACCACATATAAGGTCTACTTTACTTCCCTTTACCCTAATGAAAAATACATGATATTTTACTCACTCTGGGGGAAAAAACACTCTTCTTAGGCAAATAGGCAAGAAGAATTTTGGCAGGCTACAACAATGAATGCATATAGTTATGCACACACTTAACTTCACTACTGAATGTAGCCCATTGATTTCAATGGGACCATTCAGAGAAATAAAGTTAAACAAATGCATGTTTGCAGAATTGAGAACTAAGGCCCAGATCCTCACAGGTATTAATTAGTGCCTAACTCCCATTGAAATCAATCTGAGGATCTGAAAGCTAAAGTCCTAATCATGTAATGAGCTCTAGGCAAGCAGACCTATTTCCATGAATAGCTGTATTAACTTCTGAGGGGCTTTATGTGTGCACATGCCTCTGCCTGCATGTTCATTTTGGGATTGGGTCCTAAAAGATCAAATTCATATTTCATTAATATGCATTTTTTATTTTAATTTTCATTAATAATAAGATGTGTTAAAGCAAATTGCAGGGAAATCTTAAAAAGTTATAGAAGCAGGAGAGCTATATTTGCCTCCAAATGAAAACATCTGAGGATATTTTAGAATAATTTATTGGTGGGGGCACTATTTCTAATAATTGTTAATAATGTAATTAAGGACATTGTCTTGCTATCATTATATAAGAACTTCCCCCAGTTGCTTCCATTGAAAGGCAAATTAAAATGATTTGTGTAAAACTTAAGACTGATCTTGCAAGTTGCCCTATGCAGCTACACCCCTATACAGACCCCCCAATCAAGTCAATGGGGCTTTGTAGGAGTCAACCTTGCAGGATCCAGTGCAATCAATATGCATATTTTGTTTTGCAAACTTGAAATGTTAAAAGTTACCTAGTAATGCTCTCAAGATACAATCAGACCTTTGTACCTGTGAGGTGCCCTGTTAACTTCATTGAGGCTCTGGCCCAGATCTTCAATGGCATCTAGGCACTTAACTCCCATTGAAATCAATGAGGATCTGGCCCTCTGTGGCTATACAACGATCCTTCCTGCAAACCATTATGTCTGTGAGAAATCTCATTGACTTCAATGAGACTACTACTCAGAAGTGTTAAGTTAGTCCTGGGTGTGCATGTTTGCCAGATTGCAGCTTTTATTACCAGCAAAGCAAATATGTACTGTCTTTAATTGGAAGTCTGCTTGCATAAGACTGCCAGGGGACCCTAAGTATTTATGCAGACATCTTCTGTCACAACTTTAATGTCCCTCATGTTTTGACTAAATCTTTTATTGCTCAGAAACCACAGTATCTTTAAAAAAAAGGAGGGGAGGGGAAAGAAGCCACAGCAAATATTCATAAAAACTCAAAAGATATTCAGAAGCAGTAAGTATGTCCCTTTTCAGCCCTGTAGAGCCTCTCCTATTTACTGCAAAGAGAGAAGTTTTTTGTTTTATTAAGGTTTCCATAGTTTCTGCCCCACTCACTGAGATAACAACATAGGGCCATGAGATAACAAGCTCTTATCCTCTTTTCTAGACCAGTCAATATAGGGAGCATAGTTCAGAACAGCTGAAGTCTCAGCCCACAGACTTTAAGAGAGAGTATAAGTCTTCCAATGAATTACATTAATCAAATGTTCATATTGGGTGTTTGAGTGCTGGGGAAAACTGTATATCTATATTTAGCTGGTTATATGTTAAAATTGAAGGGGAGTTTGTTGTGGAACGAAGAGTCTGAGAGTGTTTAGATATCTTGATGTGGTATTTGGGGCTCGTATGGAGGGGTATCTTGTCTTAAATGGTGACTTTGACTTCCTGGAGTTTTAGATGTTGCTTTATTAGGAAATGCACTTATGCAAACTCAACTGTAAATTAAAGATATTTTTTATGTGTGGGAATTTAAACTGAGCATAATGACATAACATTATGATTTCCCTAGCGTGCTCTCAATGAAAAGTCAGGACTTTAATAAAGATACTGATCTGAGTTACTATATCCCTTCCTAACTCCCCTAATGCATTGCTGGCCTCTGCACAGGAGTGAATTTCACTTATGATGATGCACAATAGCGATATTATATTTACATTATGTTTTGACATGATGTGCAGTTAATCCACTCAGCGGTTTATTTACTAGTAAACTGGAACAATTTTTATGACCTCATTGGCATTCAGTTATAATTAATGCTAGTTAGAAAAATATAACTACGGTATCTACTGAAATATAGGAGACTTGCTTAGTATCATATAATTTCTCTCTAGTCCCACTTTTCCTAGATTACGTCGACCACCAACCAACTTCAATACTATGATGCATTTTAGAGATGATCTATAAAAGCATATTCCAAGGTAGGTTTACGGTGCAAAATAATAATGAAATATCGATTCCATAAGCCATCAAATTGTTAGTGTTTAAGGCCCCGATCCTGCAGTGATCTTCCTCAGTGAAGTCATTGCATAAGCAGGTCCTTATTGTGTAGTATCTAAAGAAATACCATACAAAATCAAAATATAGGAGTGTTTGTTCCAGGTCAGTAGCAAATAAGGTTACTTCATGTCCACTTTCCACTCATAAGTAAACCTAAAAATACAGTCTTTTTGATAAAATTATGAGTCACAAAATCCACCAAAATAAGGTAAATCTGAATTGAAAAGTGCCCAATCCATTTCTCTGTTCTAATTTACAACCACTTTGCTTGTTACTGTTATTTGTAAACCACTTAAAATATAGCCAAGTTAGGAGAACTCAGTTGGAATTAAGGTCTCAGCAGTCGGCTTGTGCAGATCTCATTACAGTATGAAGATCTGTGCCTCTGAACGATGGGCTGGAATTATAAAAGATACAGCTAATTACCTGATTTTCATCTTCACAGAGGGAGGCTCAGCTTTGAAATGTAACCCTTGGTGCCACTTTAGTGTACATTTTGCTGATAACAGTAGTTAGACATTGGAAAAGTAAATCCATTTGTCCCTCCATGTTAAACTGGGCAAAAGGAGGGGATGACATTTTGTTGTTGCTCACTTGTTCAGCTCCTCTGATTTCAATAGCTGTTAGTGACTGTTTTATAACAGTTTGGCAAATATTATTACACACACAAAAAAGAAGGAACCAATAATAATAAGTGAGAACAGGTGCATATGCTCCCCCTAAAACAGCAACCCTTAATCTTTCTCCAGGGATTCTGCAGCTTTTCAAGCTTGTTGATCCCATTTCCAAAATACACGAACAGGTGCACAGTCCTAGTGAAAATGTTTCCATGAACAAGATTCTTATGCTGTAAGAGGCAAATCATTTTTAAATTTAATATTTCTGCACAATATGCAGTCAAAGCCAGAAAAGAGTGTAAGAGTTATATCTAGGAAATATACCCCCACAGGGTATGTACTAGAAAAGGCCCACAGCTGGATCCTGAGGCTGCAGGAAGTGTCACTTACTTGTAATACGACAAATATGTTGCAGTTATAACAACCTATGACTTTTTGTAGATACAGACTAACACGGCTACCACCTAATACTTGAACCTATGACTTGACACTGTTTAATCAGTTTAAGGAATAATATACGCATTGGAGACAACAAGCTCCCATCTGAACTGAATGACCCATCAAAAATACAAGCTTTCATCACATCAGGTTCTTGCCTTTCTTGTTAACTTTTCCCTCTCCCGCTCTACCCGCTTGTTCTTCTCTATGAAGGAGCTGTTTCACACTACCTTACTTCTCCCTACCTGCCTCCTCTCCACTAGCCTAGGTTTCCCAGACAGAACCTCTCCCAAGCCAATTTTCCCAAACAGTTCAAAATGCTTTGAAAATATTAGTGAATTAATTTTCACAACACCCTAGTGAGGTAGATACGTATTATTTTGCCCATTTCACAGATGGTGAAACTGGGGCAAAGAGACTACAACTGAAGTTTAAACGTGCCCACTAACTAATTCTGAGCACATCAGTATTTAGGGTCCCAGTTTGAGGTACCTAGAATCCAATTTTCAGAATCACTTAGCACAAAGCACTCGAACAGAAGTTAATGGGAGTCACAAGTTCTCAGCATCTCTTAAAATCAGGTTCTAAGCATCTCAGTCTGTGCCCCTAAAAATTGAGGCACCTAAAATAAGTAGACATTTCAACATTTTAGTCCAAGAACACACAGCAGTTAGTGGTGGTTCAGGGTCTAGAAACCAGGTGTCCTGGATTAATTATGTGTAACCACTTTAGAGCAGTGCTTCTCAAAGCCGGGCCGCTGCTTGTTCAGGGAAAGCCCCTGGCGGTCCGGGCCAGTTTGTTTACATGCCACATCCACAGGTTCGGGCAATTGCGGCTCCCACTTGCCACGGTTCACCACTCCAGGCCAATGGGGGCTGCAGGAAGGGCGGCCAGCACATCCCTTGGCCTGCGCTGCTTCCTGCAGCCCCCATTGGCCTAGAGCGGTGAACCACGGCCAGTGGGAGCCGCGATTGGCCAAACCTGCGGATGCAGCAGGTAAACAAACCGGCCCGGACCACCAGGGGCTTTCCCTGAACAAGTGGCGGACCGGCTTTGAGAACCACTGGTCTATAGTAGTGGTGGGCAACCTGTGGCCCACTAGCCGCATGCAGCCCATCAGGGTAATCTGCTGGCAGGCTACCAGACAGTTTGTTTACATTTGCATGGCCACCTGCAGTTTACATTTGTGGTACAGGCCGCAGGGATGTGCTGGCTGCCACTTCCCGCAGCTCCCTTTGACCCGACTTTGAGAAGCACTGCTTTAGAGGAGATGCTCCTGTATTACCACACTAAGCCTCAGGGAGACTAGCCCCTGGACTCCAGAAGCAAAGGCGATAGAGGCTCAGGACTCCGCTTCTCAGATTATTTTAGGCTCCAGGGCAGAGATGGAAGTTGCTAGCAACACAACCAGACCCAAGCATAAGCTAGAACTCAGAGACAACGGGTTTGGTTTTGCTTTCAGTTTTGGCTTTTGTTTGGAGATGGAGTGTAGCAGAGAGAGAATCATCACAGCTAGGGAGAACCCTTCTGTTATCCACACTCCTACCCAAAGGAAGACTATGAGCCCTTTGGGGATTTCTGGGACATTGGACAGTGTCATCTCAGCAGAGACCAGAAACCCAGGAGCCTGAGGAGAGAGTCATAGTTAGGCTACCAAGAGGCAGCCTAACTCCACATCTGAATCCAGACCAGAGAACCACAAAGACACTCTTACGATTCTTAGGCCTGGTCTACACTAGGAAGTTATGTCGAATTTAGCAGCGTTAACTCGAATTAACCGTGCACCCGTCCACACAACGAAGCTATTTATTTCGACATAGAGGTCTCTTTAAATCGATTTCTGTACGCCTCCCCGACGAGGGGAGTAGCGCTAAATTTGACATGGCCATGTCGAATTAGGGTAGGTGTGGATGGAATTCGACGCTAATAGCTCCGGGAGCTATCCCTCAGTGCACCTCTCTGTTGACGCTCTGGACAGCAGTCCGAGCTCGGATGCTCTGACCAGCCACACAGGAAAAGCCCTGGGAAAATTTGAATTCCTTTTCCTGTCTGGCCAGTTTGAATCTCATTTCCTGTTTGGACATCGTGGCGAGCTCAGCAGCACTGGCAACGATGCCGAGCTCTCCAGGAGAGGTGACCATGCAATCGCAGAATAGAAAGAGGGTCCCAGCATGGACTGATAGGGAAGTCTTGGATCTGATCGCTGTGTGGGGCGATGAGTCCGTGCTTTCGGAGCTGCGATCGAAAAAACAGAATGCAAAGATATACGAGAAGATCTCAAAAGCCATGACGGAGAGAGGATACAGCCAGGATGCAACGCAGTGCCGCGTGAAAATCAAGGGGCTGAGACAAGGGTACCAGAAGACCAAAGAGTCAAACAGACACTCCGGATCCCAGCCCCAGACATGCCGTTTCTACAAGGCACTGCATTCCATTCTAGGTGTGGCCACCACTACTATCCCACTACTGTCCATGGACTCTGACGATGGAGTATTGTCGACGGCCGCTTCCTCGGAGATGTTCGCGGACGGGGAAGATGAGGAAGGAGATGAGGAGGACGAGGCAGTCGACAGCGCTTTCAACGCTGATTTCCCCGACAGCCAGGATCTCTTCATCACCCTCTCGGAGATCCCCTACCAACCCTCCCAAGGCGGTAACCCGGACCGTGAATCAGGGGAAACATCAGTAGGTAAGTGTTTTAAACATTTATTTTGAACAGAATAGGAATGGTATCTTAACAATGGGTTTTTCATGATTAGTTTGCCCTAGGCGCTTTAGTTTTTAGTCCTTGCCAGTGCAGCTACTGGAAAATTCTGTCAATATGTCCGGGGATAGAGCAGAAATCCTCCTGGGACATCTCCACAAAGCTCTCCTGGAGGTATTGTGAAAGCCTTTGCATCAGGTTCCTGGGGAGAGCGGCCTTATTGTGTCCTCCATGGTAGGAAACTTTTCCACGCCAGGCTAGCAGCAAGTACTCTGGGATCATTGCCTCGCAAAGCATGGCGGCATATGGCCCTGGTGTTTGCTGGCATTCACACAGCATGCGGTCTTTCTCTGTCTCCAAAATCCTCATCAAAGTGATATCACTCATGGTGACCTGCTTTGAATTAGGGGAATGTTAGTATTGCCTGTTCCTTTACATAACTGTAACCGGCGGTTTACAGCCACGCGGTGGAGGCGGGACAGGGGCAGCATGCAGGGATCTTTCCTGGGACAGCCGCGAGGGGGGTGGGACAGGGGCAGAGTTCATGCTGGCCGGATTGCCAGCAGCAGTAACTGGCCAACGCTAGGAGCATTGCTTGGAACGTGAAAGGAGGGCACTGCTATAAATTAAGCTTTAAGTAGCCAAAAGTCTACGGCTTACCATGTCCGCCTGCTAGCCGAATTCTGTTGTCCGGCCCCGCTTGTGTGATCTGTACAGCAAGACCCCAGGCACTCAATGGGAAGGCCGCAAATTCGACCTTGTACTGAGTGCGCATGTGATAGGTACTGTGCATGGTCTTGTTCGCAGAGAAAGACTATATTCATTGTTCGCAAAACTGTATCTTTGTGAGGAATTCACTCCCTTTTTCCCATCCCACAGCTGCGAGTGTCTCCCGAGCTACCCCGGCATCCCCCTCTCAGAGGCTGGCGCAGATCAGGCGACAAAAGAGAAGGACACGGGACGAGATGTTCTCAGAACTTATGGGCTGCTCCTGAGCTGAGGCGGCACAGCAGACCCAGTGGAGAGAGAACATGTCGCAATTCCAGCGATCACATAGCGAACGGGAGGACAGGTGGCAGCAGGAAGACCAGCAGGCGACTCAAACGCTGCTTGGACTAATGAGGGAGCAAACGGACACGCTCCGGCACCTTGTAGATGTTCTGCAGGACCGGAGGCAGGAGGACAGAGCCCCGCTGCATTCTATCTCTAACCGCCCTCCCCCGCCACAAAGTCCCATCCCCCCCTCACCCAAAGTCCCAAGAAGGAGAGGCAGCAGGGGCCATGAAAACAGTCACTCCACCCCTGCAGACTGCTCAAGGCTCAAGCAGGCTCTCATTCCCAAAGATTTGGTAAGTCCTTTCCTTCACTCCAAAAGCACCTCACCCAAGCCCCCGTCCCAGTTTCATCCCCTAACTGTGTAGTTGTTAATAAAAAATACATTTCTGTTAATTACTGTTTCCATCATGTTCTTTTAGAGGAGAGTGTGTTTGAAGTGGGTGAAGGGGATTGGTAATTGGAGAGGACAGTCACCTTTACCAGGGTACAGACACGGGGGCAGGTTCAGCAGAAGGTCACACACACATTGCAGTCACTAGGCACCCTGGTCAGTCTGGGAGGTGGTTTTCATGTTCTGTGGGGGGAGGGGCTATGTGAGTTTGTGGTGGGGGAGGGCGGTTACAGATCTTATGCAGCAGTCCTTAGACTGGATGACCGAGCCACGCAGCAGGGGATCTGTAACTGCCCTCCCCCACCACAAAGTCACATAGCCCCCACACACAGAGTCCCGAAAAGGAGGGGTGGCAGGCTCCGTTGAAAGAACCAGTCCACCACTGCGGACCGCTCTAGGAGCAGGAGCCTGTCATTCCTCGAGTTTAGAAGCGTCCTTTCCATCACTACACCCGCTCCCCACCACAGTCTGCGTCCCAGTTTCAACACTTTACCACGAAATCCTTAATAAAGAAAATGGTGTTAATGAACAAAGTTTCATTTATTTTATTTTAAAGGTGTGTTGGAAGGGGGGGAAGGGGTTGGTAACTGGAGAGGATAGTCAACATTAACTGGGTAAAGAAATGGGGGCAGGTTCAGCTTCTGTTTAAACAAACCTAATAGTCACAGGTTACCCTGCTCACTCTGGAACCTATCTTTCAAAGCTTCCCAGATGCACAGTGCGTCCCGCTGGGCTCTTCTAATCTCCTGGCTGTCTGGCTGGGCGTAATCAGCAGCCAGGCGATTTGCCTCAACCTCCCACCCCACCATAAACGTCTTCCCCTTGCACTCACAGAGATTGTGGAGCACACAGCAAGCTGCAATAAACAATGGGGATATTGGTTTCGCTGAGATCAGAGTGAGTCAGTAAGCTTCTCCATCTCCCATTCAGATGTCCAAAAGCACACTCCACCACCATTCTGCACTCGCTCAGCCGGTAGTTGACGAGTTCTTTTTCACTGTCCAGGGTGCCTGTATAGGGCTTCATGAGCCAGGGCATTAGCAGGTAGGCTGGGTCACCGAGGATCACTATAGGCATCTCCACATCCCCAACAGTTATTTTGTGGTCCAGGAAGTAAATACCTTCAACAGACCAGAGTTCCTGAAAACGCGATTATCATGAACCTTGCCCGGCCATCCGACGTTGATGTTGGTAAAATGTCCCCTATGGTCCACCAGTGCTTGCAGCACCATTGAAAAGTACCCCTTTCGGTTAATGTACTCGCTGGCCTGGTGGTCCGGTCCCAGGATAGGGATGTGAGTTCCATCTATAGCCCCACCGCAGTTTGGGAATCCCATCGCAGCAAAGCCATCTATGATCACCTGCACGTTTCCCAGGGTCACTACCTTTGAGAGCAGTAGCTCAACGATTGCGTTGGCTACTTGCATCACAGCAACCCCCACGGTAGATTTGCCCACTCCAAATTAGTTCGTGACTGACCGGTAGCTGTCTGGCGTTGCAAGCTTCCAGAGGGCTATGGCCACTCGCTTCTGGACAGTCAGGGCTGCTCGCATCCAGGTGTCCTTGTGCTTCAGGGCAAGGGACAGCAACTCACAAAGTTCCAGGAAAGTTCTCTTACGCATCCGAAAGTTTCGCAGCCACTGTGATTCATCCCAGACCTGCAGCACTATGCGGTCCCACCAGTCCGTGCTTGTTTCCCGGGCCCAGAATCGCCGTTCCACAGAATCAACATGACCCATTGCCACCATGATGTTCATGGCGCGGGGTCCCGTGCTTTGTGAGAGGTCTGTGCCCCTCTCAGACTTAATGTCCTCACCGCGCTGCCGTAGCCTCCTCGCTCGATTTCTCAGTATCTGCCTCTGAAAATGGTGCATGATAAGGTGCTAGGTGTTGACAACGGCCATAACTGCAGCGATGATCGCAGCGAGCTCCATGCTCGCAGTGCTGTGGCATCCGCGCTGTCAATCACCAGAAAAGTGCGTGAACTGATTGCCCGCCGGCGCTTTCACGGAGGGAGGGCGGGAGTGACGGTTGAATGACGACAGTTACCCAAAACCACCCTCGACACATTTTTTGCCCCAGCAGGCATTGGGGGCTCGACCCAGAATTCCAATGGGCAGCGGGGACTGCGGGAACTGTGGGATAGCTGCCCATAGTGTGCTGCTTCCAATGTCGATGCTTGCCCCATTAGTGTGGACTCACAAAGTTGAATTACTGGCCTTAGTGTGGATACACACGTTTGACTTTGTAATATCGCTTTAAGTAAAATCGAACTACTCTCATAGTGTAGACATACCCTTAGTGTGAATACTTTAAGAACACCCTTGTTTGTTTATTTTGATATTGTATTTTAAGCCATTCTCTGACTTCAGCACTGCACCGCCCAGCAAAGACTGTGCCTAAACTCACTGTTTGCCTAGGCAGGTGCTGGGAGAGAGCGCAGGGTGGTGTGTACTGGCTGTGAATATTTGGAGGGATACAGTTTATATATTGTTGTTTTTGTCTTTTATTGTCCTGATCCCTGGTTTCCATTGTCCCTTATCCTGAGTGCCCCATACTTAATAATGGCCAGGTACGGTTTTGTTACTTTGGGAATTGTGATAGCTATTTTATGGTTGTGTGCTCTCACTGACACTCCTCTGTATGAGAATATTTACACAAGGGACAGAACCTCTGTGCTGTCTGCACTAGAAGGGGTTTCCTTGCATGGAGGGATCTGGTGCCCTTATAGGTGAACCCAGGACTCATACCCCAGAAAAGAAAAAGGAGAAGGCTGCAGCCAGACTTCAAGGCTGGATTACATATGCTTTTTTCTTTCTATAGTGTATACATATGCAATCATTTAAATTGTAATTATAATTAGGAATAGAAAACTGCTCCTCAGGGGTTGCTCTGTCATTTTCCCCAGGTCAGTACAGCTTTCTTGTTTCATAGTCTTACTGCCCTCTAATTGGAGAGCAACTGATACAATATTTGTGTAAATATAAACATTGTTTTTGTACAGTATCTTCCATTTGACTATGGTTATCCTCTTGGGATCAGGAACAAGTACAAAAGAATAAAAATGTCCTCTCTTCAAGGTCTCTCTATACAGATAGAGAGAAATCTTGTACAGATCTGTCTGATTCTCCCTTAACATCCTAATGTAAAGTTTGGCAACTAGACTTGTCTGCAGTCCTTGTGATCAGCATGACACTCAAGAAGGGAACAACACAAGCACTCAGAAGAATGCCAACTTCTGTTTCTTTTGTAGAAAGTTTGGTCATTTTGCAAATCCAGCTGCACAAACTGATTCTGCTTCATATGCCTTCATCACAACAAGATACTAAAATTGGAAGCAGGCATTTAGAGGTTTTGGAACGCATGTTTCCTCATTAAATACAAAGCTGCCTGGTGCACCTGGGAAGCGAGACAGAGGAGGAAATGGATTAATACCCACATCAGCATTTTACTTTGTATGGGACTCTTTGAGTGTAATGGATTCTGTCCAGCAGTAGCAGAGGCTGTGCATTCCTTGGTTGTGAATAAACAACTGCTGAGAGGTGGCAGGATCAGAATGGCACATTGACAGCCCTTCTGAGTTATTTTCTTTTCAGCTCTTCAGTTGATCCAAGTGGAAAGATTACTCTGGCTGCAGGGTATCACAATCCATGCTGAAGTGAGGAATATGTTACTAGAGATTCAGAAGAAGGTTATTCCCTCCACGGCCTCATTGAAGAGGGAAACTATTGCAGAAGAGGTTCATAAAACTGAAAGCAGAGAAAGGGTGTGTCCACAATCATTCAAGACTGATGGAGGCAGAAATTACATTTGTAATAAAGCTGTGACACAGAAGTGTTGATAAATGATTGATTTTTTCTATTTCTCTCCATTTGTATAACATGAGCCAAGGTTACAAAAGGGTATACCCATTATATGGTACAGGTCAGTATCCACTGACTCCAGTGGCTACCAATATAGTACTAACACTGAGAACCTTTCCTGTGGACATAGGAATAGTCTCCGTGGGATAGTGATCAGAAGGCTGATGGATGTAACACATATGGAGCTCTTGGATCCTGTGACAGGGTCGGTAGCTCACCGCTGCGGTGCCTCCTCCTGGTCGTCTCGGGGAATTAGTTTGAGCCAGTAGAGCGCCCTCTTTGGGTGGTGTCCCGCCTGTCATCTCGCCTTTGTGGGGTGCACGGACTCACGTTGCTCCCAACGTTCGGCATCCTCTTCTGGAACACTGTCCTCCAACAGTGTCCCTTTGTCCATTCACACCCCCTTCCGGGGGGGGGGGTAAACAGCAGCCCCACACCTTCGAGTCTGATCCTTACAGTCTAGGACCTGGCGTAGTTCGGGCCGGCCGCTCCCTGCGGCCGGTGGCTGTGCGTAGGGCAGCACCGCAAACAAAGGGGGGGGGGGAACTCAGGCTCGCACACTACTCTGAGTCCCAGTCCAGAGACCCTCGGGTGACAGTCTCGCTGTCTTCCTTCTCCTATCTTCCTTCTTCTATCCCTCTGGACCGCTTCACCAACAGCCCTTCTCTACGCTAGGCCTCCTCCTCCCAGGCCTGCCACCTGGCAGGCTATGGAGTAGGGCCTTCTCCCAAGCTGGCCTGCACTGCGCTGTCCATGGTGCTGGCCTCCCAGCTCTGGAGACAGACCTTCCCCTCTGAAGGCCTGGGACAGCCTGACTGCTCCTGCTCTGGGCAGTCTTTTATATGGCTAAGCTGGGCCCTGATTGGCTGGCCCCAATCTGTCCTCTGATTGGCTCTCTGTAAGCCCTTCCCTGATTGGTTGTGCGTCTGCGCAGGCGCCTAGGCCTGCTGCAGCCCACCCTCTCTGGGCGTGGGGCAATCGCCCCACCACAGCTCCTAAGACTTTGGCAAACAGTTTTCTGTTTGTAATAACTGAGTCTGATGTGGATTCTGGTAAAATGCTAAGTCTAAGATGGAACCTCTGTCATAGCCACCTGCCTCATTATCCAGGTCATGAGCAAATTCAACAAGTTTAATCATACTTTAACTAGTATGTGACTACTGATATAATTTCTGATTTTGCTCCATAAGCCTTCATCACAATATGAAGGCATATGAAGCAATGTAGTAGACTATAGCAGTGGTTCTCAAAGCCGGTCCGCCACTTGTTCAGGGAAAGCCCCTTACGGGCCGGGCCGGTTTGTTTACCTTCCGCGTCTGCAGGTTCGGCCGATCGCGGCTCCCACTGGCCGCAGTTCACTGCTCCAGGCCAATGTGGGCGGTGGGAAGCAGCGGCCAACACATTCCTCGGCCCGCGCCGCTTCCTGCCGCCCCCATTGGCCTGGAGCGATGAACTGTGGCCAGTGGGAGCTGCGATCGGCCAAACCTGCAGACGCAGCAGGTAAACAAACCGGCCCGGCCCAGCAGGGGCTTTCCCTGAACAAGTGGCGGACCGGCTTTGAGAACCACTGGTCTATAGTAGTGGTGGGCAACCTGTGGCCCACTAGCCGCATGCAGCCCATCAGGGTAATCTGCTGGCAGGCTACCAGACAGTTTGTTTACATTTGCATGGCCATCTGCAGTTTACATTTGTGGTACAGGCCGCAGGGATGTGCTGGCTGCCACTTCCCGCAGCTCCCTTTGGCCAGGAACAGCGAACCGCAGCCACTGGGAGCTGCGGGCGGCCGTGCAAATGTAAACAAACTGTCTGGTGGCCTGCCAGTGGATTACCCTGATGGGCCGCAGATTGCCCACCTCTGGTCTATAGTGATCAGAAACTTAAAAGCCTTCTTAGACAAAGGCTTTATCTTCACTTCAGACTTAACTTATGTTCAACAATGGGTTTTCCCCATAACATATTATTCATTCATACATCCACATGCCTCTATCTGTGCCATATGGAAAAGCAGCCCTAAGGCAGACACTGAGATAGCGTATCCTGTGTATTTCTAACTCATGAGATTCCAGTGAAAATGTACAGCCACAGCTAGTCATGGCAATTGATGATGGTCTTCCACTCCCTTCAACAAGTGCCTGGGCAACCATTCCTGTGTACTGTCTTGAAATCTACCTGTGCTTTGACCCGTGACCGGAAATAGTCTACTTTCATATGCCTCTGCTCAGCATCCTTAATCCCACACTGCTTGCCTGCCTGCAGTTCCTTCAGTTTCACTCATTTCCAGAATGCCTTGTAAGAAGCCCATATATCAATGTGCACCCACCTGGCCAGGGATGATACCAGAATCTTGGTGCAAAATAGCATCAGCTCATTCCATGCATCCATGTCCACATGATCCCAGTCTGTTGTTGTGATTCTGCTTGTAACTGTAAGCCACTGCCTCCATCTTTTGCAGGCTAAATGCCACCTTTGAAACACCTGCCACCATCTCTTGGAAGCAGTGTCTGCAGAGGCATGCCAAATAAACACTGTCTCCTGAAAAGCAGCAGCTGTTAGTCCCAATTATTAGGGAGAGTGGGCTCCATAGCTTCAGCACATAACAATGCATCACCCTGCCAGAGTGGGTCCTGCCAGGAAATGAATTTCCTGGGCCTAGTTCATTTCCTCCCACAGTCCCCAGTGTGGGCAGACAAGATGACCCACAACAGTCATCAGCGATGAGCATCGAGTGATGTAGTGCGTTGTTGCACTGTGAATCACAGGATACACGTCTAGAAAGCTGTATTGCTTGTTACAGCCAGATGCAAGGCCAGTACAAATGCCAAACATGATGGCAGTGTGCTGATATTGACAAAGTGGTCTCATGGTAGGGGTTAGTTTACCCCTGGTTAGCATGCAGTGAAGACCTAGACAAAGAGGGACAGGGTATCTTTATACAGTAGGCTATTTCTGTGGTCCTGTGATGAAACAATGGAATGGCTAAGTCATATACAGCAGGGGTTCTCAAACTGGGAGTTAGGACCCCTCAGGGGGTTGCAAGGTTATTCCATGGGGGCTCACGAGCTGTCAATCTTCACCTCAAACCTCACTTTGCCTCCAGCATTTATAATAGTGTTAAATATATAAAAAAGTGTTTTTAATATTTAAGGGGAGGGGGTGCACTCAGAGACTTGCTATGTGAAAGGGGTCACCAGTAAAAAAGTTTGAGAGCCACTGATATACAGGATTTAACCACTCTTGATTAAAAGGTATCTACTGAGCCTGCAGCTTTACTGGTCAAAATAACAAACCAGAATGGCCTGTTGTAGCTCAGATCATTGGTTCGCTTTCCCCAGCTAACTGGATCATATAGTCAGAGGTAAGATACAGAACAGAACTTGCTTCAAATAATTCACTGCAGGAATTAAGGGCTACCAATGGTGCTATAAAAAGAATGTTGATTTAGGTGAGCCAAGCCTGGGTGACCTGGACTCCAAATGTAAGCACTATAAAAACTCAAGGTATTCTAATTTCATTTGTACCATTTGTGTCTTTCAGATATGTTATGATTTGGGTGGTTATACACCCCATTTTATCCAACTAGTCTGGACTATTTGTAGCAAGTATAATCTAATGGAGACAGCAGCTATCCCAGATGTGAAGTGAGACTCTAAGGAACTTCATCTGCTTATTACAGGATTGACTATTAGATGATCCTATCAAGTGGTGACTGTCATGCTCCTGTACCAGATATGGTATAGACCTCAGATGTGTTCGTCATACGATACTTTAATGCTCTGCCAGGTATAGCTGAGGTTCATTTAAATAAAGTATTTTATACAGTGCCATCTAGTGGCTGAGCAGTATAATATAGGTTTCAGAGTGGTAGCCGTGTTAGTCTGTAACAGCAAAAACAACGAGGAATCCTTGTGGCACCTTAGAGACTAACAAATTTATTTGGGCATAAGCTTTCGTGGGCTAAAACCCACTTCATCAGATGCATGGAGTGGAAAATACAGTAGGCAGGTATAAATACACAGCATATGAAAAGATGGGAGTTGTCTTACCAAGTGGAGGGTCAGTGCTAACAAGCCAATTCAGTTAAGGTGGAAGTGGGCTACTCTCGACAGTTGACAAGAAGGGGTGAATACCAAGGGAGGAAAAATCACTTTTGTAGTGCTAATGAGGCCACTGTAAGCAAGGTGGCCCATTTCAAACAGTTGACAAGAAGGTGTGAGTATCAGCAGGGTGAAATTAGTTTTTGTAGTGACCCATCCAATCTCAGTCTTTATTCAGGCCTAATTTGATAGTGTCCAGTTTGTAAAAGGAGTGGTCTTCCCGATATTCTGGGACTCCTGGCAATCAGGGTGTTTATACAACCACACTGGTGTTTCAGTCCTGTACCTGCTCAATACACATACAGCCAGTTTATATAAATACAAAATGACCAGAGGCATAGACAAAAATCAACCTGGGGATTTAGCTTACTTGTAATTCCACCTCACTGGCATTGCTGCCTGTGAAAGCACATTCCGTATTTTCATCTGGATACTTACACCACATCACTGAGCAATGCTGGAAAAAAAGAAAGGCTGATTTTATTTGGTTAGCATTTAATTAGGATCTAACAACCCATATTAGATCTCCCTGGTATATCTACAGGAAATTTTCTCAGAAACCATCTCCAGTCATTTTGATTTATGACAGAATGTTCTAATTGAAGGGACATGTGTTCATATACATGGAAATATACACCAAATAAGTTTGAGATATTTTGGATGATTTCAATGGAACTTATCTCCATTATTATTATGTATTTATTATTTGTATTATGATAGTGCCCTAGGAGCTGAAGATGAGAATCCCCCAGTAAACACCTTGTTCTCAGGTTACTGTATTTTATATTACTTAGACTATAAATTGGTAATGTAAAGGTCTATGCATAAAGGGAAAAATAGGTTACAAATTCCTTAACCTTATTCTAGCAAACTCCTCTCATGTGTTTAGTGTATGTATAGGGGTATCTATTACCACTAATACCAGTACCACATGAGAGATGGTACCTTCCATAGCTCCCCACAACATTCCCTACTCTCTGCACATTTATGCCTGGCTGGCTACAGGCCTGGACTTGATCTACATGTGGAGGCACTTTACATGTCTGCCTCTCCACCCATGTCACTATCATGCATACTATGGTTCGGTGACAAAGCTTCTACACTTTGATCTGAAGTTTCTTAATAGGCCTAATTATCTTAGCTTTAATTTTTTTGTCACACTCTCACTAAAACACATGCATGAGTTTAGATGATGATTCACCCAGACCAACCTACATAAGAAAACCAGCCTTAACAGCCTTAACAGCCTTCTTTTGAAAAAAATCTTTTGAGTCATTGGAAGAATCCTGATCCTCTTTGCCCAAATTAGTGGATACAAGATATTGCAGCATTAATTATGGAGAAAATTACACTGTCTTGAAATGATGATCTTGACTGATATTATTTTTCATGTGGGACCATTTCAAAAAGATGTAGAATCTATTGACCACCTGCTGCGAGCTAGTTAAACCTATTCCCCTTGTCTCTAAAATCTTCATAACACTTATCTGCTTTCCTTTTCATTTGCACTTTTTTCTTAATATTAATCACTTCTTTACTCTCTCTTTTTTACTTTTTCTTTTAAAAGACTATGTGCATTTAATTGAATTATGTACAAGTAAGTTTATTTATGAAGAGGTTATGGAAAAGACACAAACAAATCATGCTGTACATTAAATGGCCACATGATGGCATCAGACACCAGGAAAACAGGATATGCTTCTCCACTTCATAATGGCTGAATATGAACATATTTTCTTTTTGAATCACCAGTATTGAAAGACAACAGCTAAGGAACACACACAATAGCTTCTTAGCAAGATGGTCACAAATTGCTTAACAAGTTTTATATCTTAACTTCCCTCCTCAGTATTACCTCTGCCAAGTCTGCTAGATGCAGTGAGAGATTGTATACAGTATATTCAAACATATATACACAGAAGTTAATTTTCCACTCATATTCCAACTGTGTTATATGACCCAGACATAATCTGCACATTCTGTAAAGCTTTCACTGTTGCAAAGTATTAGCATAGACATTATGGACCCAGGCACATAGATTAAAAGAGACCTATATCTTTAGAGACTTCTTTCTATCCAGATAATTACACATACCCATTAAAATAATATTAGTAATATTGTAAAGTCAAGCACTTAAAAATTAGGAAATGCCAAAATTAGCGTTGCCTAGGTAACCTTAATTCTGCCCCTCGTGCACGGCATTATGATACAATCATTAATCACATGCTATTTCTTCCACAGGACCTCTGCCCCATTCAGTGCACAGAATGTGCAATGCTCACGTAATGAGCAGCTATTCAATATTTTCTTTTATCCCCATTGTCCAGTGTGTGACCCTATGCCTTATTTACTGCACACTATTCAAACCCTGCTCTGAAAACAAAATTATTAATTTTCCTCATGGACTTTCCTATGGCACTCATCATTATGGTATCTGAGTTATTCACAAACATTAATTAACCACTAATTTGGGGTGCCCAATTTAGGATGTCAAGGACCTGATTTTCCAGAGTACTTAGCATTATAATAGCACTTTATATACACTCAAGCACTATTTCCATTCACTTCAGTTGCAGCTATGAGTGCTCAGCACTCCTACAAATCAGATCCTAGGGTCTCAAGTTGGGCACCCAGAAACTGATGAACACAAATTAGTGACTACTTATGAAAAGTTTATTTAAGTGACTTGCCCAGCATCACATAGGAACTCTGTGACAGAAGCAGAGATCGAATCAGATTCTCCAGGGCAACTTCTACTGTCTTAACCATAAGACCCTCCTTTCTCTTCCTATAATCCCCTGCCTCCTTCCTTACCCACCCTCCAACTTCTGCAACAAATGAAGGAAGTAAGGGACCGACAGAGAGCAGCCTCCTTCACTACAGAAGCCTGATTCATCTCAAAGGAGGTCTATCCTGTATACTGAATAAGGCAGGGATCCTGTGGAAAAAAACCTCAGTGATCACATAATTAAAGACTGTATCATAATGCACACGCACAATGGGGGGGGGAGCAACCTTAATTCTAGCATTTCCTGACTTTTCGGAGCTTGACTTTGAACCTTAATAATGTTCTTTAGTTTTCGTGTAATTTCCTATGTTTTTAAAAAAGAAAACTAAAAAAACAGAAATTCCATCACGTGGCATTATATTGACACTCACATGGTTCATCAGCGGGGTTAGAACCTTGAGAGCCACTGCACAGACCTCTGCTGCTTTAGCTAATGGAGTAGCTGATAGCAATAGTAGGTTGTCATCCTCCAGGTGTACCAACAAAAGAAGGGGGTGAGACATATGCTGTGACAGTGTGTTTTACAGAGAATTGCTGACAGCAGAGGAATGGTGAGACTCAGGAGTTTTGGGTTCCATTCCGGGATCAAGAATAGTGTACTTTTGTGTGCACAGACGCTTTTGCCCCTTTCCCCCAACCTCGACCCCTTCTCCCCATCCTGTTTCTGTCCCAGTCCTGTCCCTTACCCACATCTAGCTCCTTCTCCCAGTCCCATGCTCCTTGCCTACTTGAGTCCCAGTCTCCTTTCCTCAGGCTTCTCATCCCAGTTTCATTCTCCTTACACAACTAGGCCTAGTCTCCCACTACAGACTTGCTGTCCAAGTCCCAATCTCTCCACCTCCCTGAATCCCAGTCTCTCCTCCTCCCCACACCCAATAATAGTCTCCTTTCCCTGCCAGTCCCAGTTTCTCCCTCCCAGACCCTCAGCTGATTTGTCTCTCTCCCTCCACTGGCTCCCAGTCCCAGTCCTCAGGCTCCTCCTCCATCCCTCTCCCTGGCTCCTTGTCCCAGTCTCTTTGCCCCCAAACCTCATTTCCTTGTGAGATCTGTCTGTCTCTCTCCCCGAGCCCCATTCCCTTCCCACTAAATCCTAGTTCCAGCCTTCTTGTCCAGCCTGTCCCAGTCTCCCTACTCCCTGGAGCTCCACATCCAATCTAGGTCCTCCCAACCAACTGGCTCCCACTCCCCCCATTTCCTTCACCAGCTCCCAGCCCCAGATTTCCCTTTCATGACTCCCATACCCAGTCTCCTTGCTCAACCAATCCCAGTCTCCCTTCCCTCCAGGATCCCAGTCCCAGTTTCCTTGCCCAGCCAATACCATTCTCCCCTTCCAACTCCTAAACACAGTTTCTCTGTCCCTCCCAGTCCCAGCCTCACCAGACTCCTTTGTCTCAATCTCTTTTCCTTCCCCCGTCCGGCTCTTGTCTCCTCTATGTTTGAGTCAGGTGGCTTTCTCCTTCTTATGGGTGTCTGCAGTGGGAGGGAAGGTTCATTGAAAGCACAGGAGAGACCAGCTCCTGCTCTCAGTTCTGATGCCCAACCCCACCCCAGCCTGGAGCAGTCATTACAGAGAAAGTCCAGCTTTGCCCATATAGGCCTAGGTTGAAGTATGCTCAGTTGCTCTGCAGACAAGGCACATGCGCAGTCCTGTCACATGTGGGAGCTGTGATGGGATGAGAGCATGCTCAGTTGCTCTGTGTGGATGGTCACGTATCCAGGCAGAGTTCCTCTGGGCAGCATCTGCTGGCTTCCTAGACACCTTTCAGGAGCATTGGGTGCTATCTGGAGTTCTCTGCTCAGTGTCCCCCTCTGGATCCCTTATTATGTCCCTATGATCTCCATGCCCGCTCCTGTTTATTCATTTGTTGTCCCCGCATACAGTTGAACCCTGGGTTCAGTGGCTTCTCTCTTTAGGCTGGGGGAGGGGCCTTCAGCTTGCACCTGGATCCCCTTCCCAGGATTCAGTAGATGCTCTGTGAGGATGATGCATGTCAGTCAGGTCAGCCCTAGGAGCTGTGAGAGGCTCAAGCATTCTTGGTCATTCTGTGCAGATGTTGGTTGCACAGTCTGGTCAGCACTAGGAGCTGTAAAAGGCTCAAGCACGCTCAGTGAGGATAGGATCTACAGCAATTTTAACAGTTAAAACCAAGTCTCCGTTGAGCATACGTGAACTGAAAAGTTTCAAAGGCTTATAAATTGCCAAATTTGGGTGGACTGTCTCCAGATAGCAAAAGGTATATCCCGAACACAAAGGCCACCCAATTGCCAAATTTCAAGCTCCTGCTCCAAAATATGGGGCATTAGAGCATTTCAAAAAAAGTCTCAAGAATTTTTTAACATGAGTGAACCAATATATTTTCCCTCAATCTTGTTCTCAGAAATAGCTGAATACTTTTGGGGGGAGGGAGAGAGAGATATTAGACTGAGGCAGACATACAGCATAAGAAATTTCAGTCCAAATAGTTAAAGTTTGGCAAAGTTATGAGCAACTGAAAACAGGGTCTTATAATAGGAAGTGTCGGGCAACCTTAATAATAGGTGGTGCTACCAGACCAGACTATAATTATATGTGCCATCACTGTTGTATTGCATTTCAATTGCATTTGAAATTCCCAGTAAAGTTTGAGAAGAGAGTTAACACATAACTAAGATCATCTGGCAATCAACAATTGAGGACCAGTTTCTCAAAAATACTCATAAGGGCAAGTTATTTAAGATAAATGCATAAAAAAATGGGAGTTTCTACGCCAAGCCATTCCTGGGACGTGAAGTTCTAACAAATGTTAGACCACAGTAACAAAAATCTTCCATATTTCAAATGCCTGAAACTCTATAAAGCACCTCACCCCAACTCACTGCAAATTTAGCAATGTCAGTTCTTTTAAGGCGTGATACCACAAGGGATTTGTTTTGAGGAAGTCAGATGAGGAAGAGATCAAAATTGAGTTTATAATTTAAAGCTAGTTACATTCTTAACGATGTACAGCCTACTGTCCCACCACAACATATGCAATGTCCCATTTTTGGCACCCTGTACATAGACTGTTCAAAATATTAGGGTCTGAATTCTGCCAGCATTGACACCCTGTACAACCTCACTGACTTCAGTAAGGCAGAATGTCATATATCAGGGCAGATTTTGCCCCTACCTGAACATGTTGTACTTTTTGGTGAACAATCATGTGTTCATAGGATAGAATAGCATCAGGACTATTCAATTATTTAGTTTGTGAATTCCATTAAGAGCTACACAGATGAAATTAAAGGATCTTTTATTTTTATTGGCCATTTCTTTCACTATGTTTTGACCATAAATTGGCTCAGTGATCTGAAGGCTCTTGTAGAAATGTGATGGCAAAGCTACAAGAACCACTGGCATATTTTCAACATTTCTTTTTGAGAAAGAAGTTCAGATGGCTAAAGCACAGTTCAGTGTAGTGAAATAATACCTGAGTTTCTTCCGAAACAGGGCTTTTAAAAAAATCTCAAGGACTGGCATATCTGACAAGTATGCATAGGAACCAAAAGAGCAGAAATTATGGGAGAGGTCCTGAACATGAACATACCATATTTCACTTTGTAAGTGAAAACAGGTGCTGTATGATATGTAAATAAGAGAGAAAACAGGATATTTTTTTCATTTTTACACTTTTTCATTAAATTAAGTTGTGCAGGTAAGAATGTTATGGTTAAATTTTAAAAGCTCTTTTTGCCATCCCATCACATTCCCCTAAGAATATTCATAGCAAAATTAGTCAAACTGATGCTGTTAGCTGAAGCTCAGACAAATACGTCTTCAGCAACTGTACTGAAAATTATAATAATTATACTTAGTATTTAACTAGTTCATTACATGACCAAAGCTGAACAAACATAACCTAATTAAATTCCCAACTTTGTTGTGAAGTAATTATTGTTATCCAGATTGTATATAGAGAAACTGAAGCAAACAGATAGCATGACTTGCCCAAAGCCACACAAATAGTGGCAGAGCTAGGATTAGAAAAAGCCTCTTTGATCCAAATGTTTTTAACAATGTAAGGTTCAGATTTCAAAGGTCAAAGAGCTATTGTCAGGTGGCCAGAGTAAAAGGCATTTACTTGTATTAGCATACCATCAGCCAGGCTCCAGATCTCTACATATCATCTCTTAACTCACCTAAATGTATGCAGTGTTGTTGTAGCTCACCTAAATGGCTTTTTAACTCCTTCAAACCATGACTCCTTGCCTACATTACTAAATGTGCCTATCTGGCTGTTTCAGTTTACCTTGCTGTTTAGAAGGAAGCTGAAGATCTTTGTGACTCTTTTAGAACAATATAGGCTAGAGGGGATAACCCTGGTGACCTGGGCAATGATGTCTTTCTCAATTGTAGGTTCTGTCCAAAGGCTGTTTGTGAACTTTCACTGAACATACAATGTCTGTCTAATGAGGGTAGTGTTTGGTTTCAGCCACTGCACTGCTGGAATCTAACCCATTATTTTGTAAAGTGATTGGAAGCAACTCAAGTATGAAGGTGCTGTATCAAGCTTAACTCTGTTCTATGGAGAGGGCCACTTCTGTTTCACTGTACTTTAGATAAATACTGAAATTCTTTTTAAACTAGTTTCAAAAAAGCAAATTAAATGCCTATTTCCTGAAATAGCAAATCCCATATTAAATGTTCTGAGTGTGATGGAGTGTATTCCTCACATTGGCCATGAGAGGGTACCTTAGGCCAGACAGGCCTAATTAACCAATTAAGTTGGGGAGAGATATAGGTTACAAAGAGGCCACTAATTAGAAACAGGCTCAGCTGCACAGGAACAGACAGTGCCTCTATAAAGCCCAGGAGCCACCAGTAGTTGGGATTGTAGGGGAGGAGTTTATAGCCTTTTCCTAAGAGGCAGGTGAGTAGACTGACAAACCCAGAGAGGCAAGGCAGCAAGTTATGTAGGAAGATACCTAAGCAAATAGCAGCAAATGCTAAGATAGTACAGGCCTTGGCCCTATGTTATAGGGATCCTGGGCAGGAACCCACTGTAAAGGATGGTTCTGTGTTTCCCCAGCCAGCCCCTGGGTAGTGGCACAGGTGTCAGCTAGGTAGCTGGTCCAGAAGGACTGTGGTTCCTCTGGAATGGAGGAACTTAGTGATCTGGCCAGAGGACTGAGACATGAACTGGAAGCTGCTGTTGCTCTGTGAGTAAAAGAGACTGCAGACTGAGAGAAGAAGGTATGTTGAGAGAGTGCTGTCAAGGGTACTGTACCTGGAAGAACTAATCTCCAGGATGGCTAATAGGAGGTGCAATGAATGGTGAGGGAAGCCTGTCACAGTGGGGAAACTGTTTTAAAACCAAAGATCTTTCCACCTACAGTAAATACAGAGTACTTTTGAAAACATAAAATGTAATAGAGAAATCTATTACTAAAGTACCTATGTTTGTGACTACTGCAGACCAGGTGCCAACTTGTACCAAGGTCCCCATGTCCCAACCAGACCTGGACAGATTCTAGCTATGTGTCTATCTGGCTCACTTGTGGGTTGATATGGGTAGGACCAGTATAAGAATTCTACAGAAGTGTTTAGGCTTGCTTGAGTTGCTGCATTAATTAATCAATCTTTCTTGGCATATCACATTACAATACAGAAAATCAATATCTGAGCAATTGCATTGTGAACCTCTGACTGCCTGAATCACCATACACAAGAGGGACATTAGTCTGAAGAGCTGCTCACCTACAGAAATGGTCCCTTCTGAATGAGGAGACCCATGAATACTAGATAAGCTATACTGGATCTCACAAGTAGAAACAATCAGCAAAAGGACTAAAGACTTAATTGTTCTGCTCTGCTTCCTGTGGAGAGGAGTCATGCAAATAAACTCCTCCATCAGCTGAATGTGCAGCTCAGTGCACAAGGCAAGGGGGGGGGGGGATAAAAACCCCAAACCAAAGGGAATAAGGCTCTCTATGCTGCCTGGACTCAGGATATGTGGGGAGGGGGGAATGTTTCTAGGCATAAGCAAGAGATCTCCAGATGCTTAGGCTGGGTTAGCCTTAAAGGATAATTGGAGTTTGCTGATTATAGAAGCCTACTACAATACCCACCTGCTGAAGTGAAAAAACAGATTGAAAGAGCCAGACGAGTACCCAGAAGTCACCTCCTACAAGACAGGCCCAACAAAGAAAATAACAGAACACCACTAGCTGTCACCTTCAGCCCCCAACTAAAACCTCTCCAGCGCATCATCAGAGATCTACAACCTATCCTGAAAGATGATCCTTTACTCTCATAGATCTTGGGAGACAGACCGGTCCTCGCTTACAGACAACCCCCCAACCTAAAGCAAATACTCACCAGCAACCACACATCACTGAACAAAACCACTAACCCAGGAACCTATCCTTGTAACACACCCCCCATGCCAACTCTGTCCACATATCTATTCAAGTGACATCATCATAGGACCTAATCACATCAGCCATACCATCAGGGGCTCGTTCACCTGCACATCTACCAATGTGATATATGCCATCATGTGCCAGCAATGCCCCTCTGCCATGTACATTGGCCAAACCGGACAGTCTCTACGCAAAAGAATTAATGGACACAAATCTGACATCAGGAATCATAATACTCAAAAACCAGTGGGAGAACACTTTAACCAGTCTGGTCATTCAGTGACAGACCTGCGGGTGGCTATATTACAACAGAAAAACTTCAAAAACAGACTCCGAGAGACTGCTGAGCTGGAATTGATATGCAAACTAGACACAATCAACTCAGGATTAAATAAGGACTGGGAATGGCTGAGCCATTACAAACATTGAATCTATCTCCCCTTGTAAGTATGCTCACACTTATTATCAACCTGTCTGTACTGGGCTAGCTTGATTATCACTTCAAAAGTTTTTTTTTTTTCTCTTACTTAATTGGCCTCTCAGAGTTGGTAAGACAACTCCCACCTGTTCATGCTGTGTGTGTGTGTGTAGCTCCTCAATATATGTTCCATTCTATATGCATCCGAAGAAGTGGGCTGTAGTCCACGAAAGCTTATGCTCTAATAAATTTGTTAGTCTCTAAGGTGTCACAAGTACTCCTGTTCCTTTTACATTACCTTTGGAAACACAAAATTATGTGTGTCTGTTTTCTGGCTTTACTCTTGTAAATAACTCTCTAATTTCCTTTTCCTATTTAATCTTCATGTAGCTTATTATAGGATTGGCAACAAGCTTTGTCTTGGGTGTGAGACCTAAAACATAATTGACCTGGGGTGAGTGACTGATTCTTCGGGATTAGAAGTAACGTGAGTATTGCTGTGAAGCTTGGTGTAAAGGGTCATCCATCACAGAGATGCATTCACCTGGGTAGCAAGATAGACTGGAGTATGTGTTAAGGCAACTCAGGAGTTTGCATTTGGTGCAGCTGGTTGGTGAAATCTAAGTTGAGACCTCCCAACCAATTTAGGGATACTGCCCTGAGTTTTAACAGTTTACCCAGAGGTTGGTAGTCATGCTCTGCTCACCATTGGGAGCATCACACTCAGACACTGTTTTCAAGCAGTAGACAAAATTGTATAGTTTTCTGCACTCAAGTCAAAGCACTTTTTTCCACCTAGAACTTAAGTATGTGTAAGATGTTCATTGTTTTCTCAACCCAGGGTGAGAAATTGGGCACATGTTAAATTACACCAAGCAAGGACTCAAATGTGCCTTGTACATCAGAGCACACGTTACTGGGTTGGGCTAAGGAATAGGTGGGATGGTGGGGAGGAGTGGCGCATGTTGTCATCCTTCTGGACCCATGGAGATTCTTAGGTAAAGATAAGATAACTTTAGGGGTGTTACAGGGAACAGTGGCCACATAGAAAACTGGCCTCCCTTCCCTGGCATGCAGCTAGTCTGAGCTGCGGAGTCTCACCTCCTATTCTCCCCCTCCCCCCAATGTGAGGGGGAACTCTTCTTGAATATTATCTCCCTGAACTGCCTTTCTCTCTCTCCAAAATATGTGAGAGGGTCATGAGGATATTTGCTTGGATAAGCATAATGCAGGAGCAAAAGGAATCCTGGGAAGGGGGGCCAGCAGCAAAAGGACTCTGACATGTCCAGTGTGTGTAAATGAGAGAGATTCATTAGCTGGGGTAATGAGCTTAGAGGCTGGTCCAAAACCCCAGAAGTCAGTGGGAGTCTTTCCAACAACTTCAACAGGTTTAAGATCAGGCTCTGAGTTTAATCAGATGACCTTAAATACATGGTGGCACAACTGCAAGCATGTTAATCATGCATTGCTGACTGATAAATCTCTAACAAGGTAATGAGAGACTTTTTTTACACCTGGCATCACACAGCTTAAAGAACTATAAAAAGGTGCTCTTGGGTTAAACAATGTTCATTAGAGGAAGCCATGAGACAGGAGGTTCAGGTGACTTTATTTGTTCTGCACACACAAGAGAATCTGCCATAGCATAAACCCCTCTGTCTCGCATACATGCAGACAGGTACATATGAGAGAGAGTGTGCACAGTGGGATTTTGATATGGTAGCTTTTGTATAACCAATGTGCTGTAATTAAAAGATCCAGCCTAGTTAGTTAAATGTTTCACAATGTTAGACTTTTTATATTCAGCTTAATTTTTATTTTTCCTTTATTTTGTATGCTAAATAAGCTTGATTTCTTTCAGATTAGAAGTGTTGACTGCAATGCTAAGGGATAATCACAGCAGAGATGAACAGTGAAGATACTATAGTCTAAGTGCTCAATAAAGGCAAAGAAAACTTTGCAACATTGGGGGGATGGGGGGGGGAGAAGAGTCTCAAACAAGTCATGTGTGTATGGGGCATGCAGAAGCTGATATGGGGGACACCAGAAGAAACTAATCTCTTGGTTGGTAAAGTATGTTGAGAGATTATCCTATAGATGCTGTGCAAGGCTTCAAGGGAATATGTCTTAACACAGATTAACTAGCAGCACGTATCAAAAGAAAATCAAATTACCTGCCATTTGAGTCTACATCAACCTCTACATAAACGCCACAAAAGGACTTCATTTCAGCCTAATTCTCCAGGTAACCTGGCCACTTAAGGGCAAATGTCTTTAGATACAAGCATGCAAAGGAGATTTTTCTAATAGCCTAAGGCAGTGGCTCTCAACCAGGAGTACGTAGTTTTATAACAGGCTACATAAAAAGCACTAGCAAAGTCACTAAAACTAAAATTTCATGTCGACAATGACTTATTTATATTGCTTTGTATACTATGCAGTGAAATAGAAGTACAGTATTTATATTACCATTTAGAATATGGTAAATGAAAAAGTAAGCAAGTTTTCAGTAACAAGTGCTGAGATTCTTGTGTTTTCGTGTCTGGTGTAAGTAGTTTTTAAGTGAGGAGTCTTGTATGCAAGACAAATCAAACTCCTGAGAGGGGTACAGTAACCTGGAAAGATTGAGCCACTGGCCTAAGGGATTTAGGAGCACAAATACCATGGATTTATTAATTTGTATTGCGATACTTAAGAGCCCTAATCATGGAACAGGATCCTACTGTACTAGATATCATACAAACCCAAACAAAGAGTTCCTTCCCTAAAGATCTGACCATTGCAAATATGAGATGAGATGAGAACAGCCTGCTAGGGATACACAGAGAAAAGAGGCTGTATTTGTTGGCATGACTGTGGTTTCAACACTCCAGCATCATAACAGTTGTAGGAATCATGGAAAAGAGTTTTAAGGGGGATTTGAAAGAGAACAACAAAGTGGCTTTTCACATTACTGGGAATACCTCCCAAACATGAAGGGCAGCAGGGGAGAGAGCACACAAATGCTTGTTTTGGAAAATTTAATAAGTGGGCGATCATAGAATATCAGGGTTGGAAGGGACCTCAGGAGGACAAATTCCCAACTAAATCATCCCAGCCAGGACTTTTTCAAGCCTGACCTTAAAAACTCCTAAGGAAGAAGGTTCCACCACCTCCCTAGGTAACCCATTCCAGTGCTTTACAACCCTCCTAGTGAATTTTTTTTTCCTAATATCCAACCTAAACCTCCCTCACTGCAACTTGAGCCATACTCCTTGTTCTGTCATCTGGTACCATTGAGAACAGTCTAGATCCAGTCTCTTTGGAACCCCCTTTCAGGTAGTTGAAAGCTGCTATCATATCCCCCCTCATTCTTCTCTTCTGCAGACTAAATAATCCCAGTTCCCTCAGCCTCTCCTGATAAATCATGTGCTCTGGAACCCTAATCAATTTTTGTTGCCCTCTGCTGGACTCTTTCCAATTTTTCCACATCCTCCTTGTAGTGTGGGGCCCAAAACTGGACACAGTACTCCAGATAAGGCTTCACCAATGCTGAATAGAGGAGAATGATCATGTCCTGTGATCAGCAGGCAATGCCCCTAATTATACAGCCCAAAATGCCATTAGCCTTTTTGGCAACAAGGGCACACTGACTTGTATCCAGCTTCTTGGCCACTGTAACCCCTAGGTCCTCTTCTGCAGAACTTCTGCCTACCAACTCAGTCGGTCCCTAGTCTGTAGCAGTGCATAGTATTCTTCTGTCCTAAGTGCAGGACTCTGCACTTGTCCTTGTTGAACCTCATCAGATTTTTTTCTGATGGAGAACTGCATCATGAGCCAATCAGAAGCACAAGTCAACCTCTCTATACTGAAGAACTGATAGGTAGGATGGGGATAGGTCAAAAATTAATTCACGTAGCTTATGTTTGATATGGTAGAGAAGAGGGAGCTAGTGGACAGAGGCAAATAGGGGTGTGAAATGGTCAAAGCAATTGCTCAGAAGAATGATCTTCGCAGCAGCATTCTGAATGTGTATGAGCAGGGCAAGATCATATTTGTCGAGGCCAGAGATATGTCCAGGCTTTCAGCTTGTGTCTTGATTACTGCAACAAGAGTTTTAGTTGTGTAGATGGATAGGAAAGACCTTCTCTTATAGATGCAATGCAAAAAGGATCTGCATGATTTAGACATAACCTGGATATGAGAACTTGCAGAGAGGTCTGTGCTAATGATGATGCCCAGGTTATGGGCCTGAGTGACGCTCATGTTGAGGTAGCAGGGAGGTTTGGGGGGTGGGTGGGTGTAAATTTTTTTTTTTTTTTGTGAGCACTGTTTTGGCCACATTGAGCTTGAGCTGACTATTAGACATGCACCAGATGACATCAGAGACAGGTCAAGATTTATAGTCCTAAACCCCATACAGGCTTGGAAAAATCTTCCCCAGCAATTCCTGTTGACTTCTAATGTGCGAAAAAGTGTACCTAAGGGAAGAATCTGGTTTGGTATTCAAGTAAGATTACAAGCACTGGAATCTTGCATTAAGTAACTCCACACTTTTATATTTGGATTTTATTTTAAATGTATTACAGATGTGGACTATAGGGCCAATCCTGCAAAATGGATTTTGGAATTTGAGGCTGGTCATCACCTTTCAGAAGATGCTTGGTATTTTGCAGAATCAGACCCACAAGGACTTTTGCTGTATGTCCAGTAATGGCTAGCTGCTTTGCCTTCTATCATTCACTGAACATGTGCTAGATGAACAGGGTAGTTTCTTGATCAGTATATCTTTCCAGCTGCTGTATTACTGAGGTGTGTGCATGTGTTTTTTCCAATTTGAAAAGTATTGAAATGTTATCTGCTTATGTCCTAATCCTCCTTTAGGATTCAAAATATTTCTTCTATAGTCTTGTATGATTTCCTTCTGCTCTTTTGGGGGTGCTTATGTAGGGGAAAAAAGTTGTTCTAAGGGTGGTTTTATAGAGAACAAAATCTTTAAAATTCATAAACTTGAAAGCTTAATTTTTTCAAAAAAATTAAACATGGTATATAAAGTTAGGAGGAGTCTTGGTGAACTTCAGGAGAAAGTAATATATTTATCATTTTAACTTAATAGGATACTAGTCTTTTTTAGCTTGTTACAAAAATAAACATTTGAATAATGGAATTAAAAATGCTTATTTACACTATTTTTAGAATTCATTCACATATCTCCCAACGAGGGTGACCAGATGTCCAGATTTTATAAGGACAGTCCTGACTTTTGGGCCTTTTTCTTATATAGGCTCCTATTACTGCCCCCACCCCATCCCAATTTTTCACATTTGTCTGGTCACCCTACTCCCAACACACAAACCTTTACTTTCCTGTAGTGGTGAAAGCATTCAGACACAACTCTAACTGCTTTTAATTACTGCAAGAACAGTTGCTTCTCTGCTGCTTTGTGTGCTCTGTGAGGTACAATCTCTGTAGAAGAAGAGGAAGAAACCTTTCAACAATATCTCCATTTTCTCTTCTCACTAGCTTTTTACTTATTCATTTCACTCAGCAACATGCTGCCTGTGCAAACATAAAAAGCAATAAACAGTCAGACAGTAACTGTAAATTGAGAAGTATGTTTTTTTATAGTCCTAGGTAATGAAAATAGACTGACCTTCCCTAGCTGCAAGATTGACCTTTTTGGTGGTGTCAGTTAATGACAGATCAGTGGTGAGATGCTTGTAGCAACTGTTCTAACTATTTTGTTGCAATATTAGGCTGCTAAAGCACTGATCAGAGAGGCTAGGTGACCATATTTCAGATTACAGTATTCTTCAGAAAACCATGAAAATGCCTTAACAGAAGTGGTGCAGTTTACAAAAGATTATGTATTGTATATGTAGTAGACATTTAAGATTTCTTTCCTTACATTCTGGCTCAGTAGAGATCCTTATACTTTAATGTTATTTGCTGGTGGTATATACCACCAGCTGACCTCACCTTTTTACCATAGAGTATAGCAGAAGAATTAGAACCTATAGATGACTTTTGTCCCCAGGAAGCATGGAGCAGTGTGCCTATTTACCACAGCTTCTGTCCACTGTCACCTTATCTGTGTATACTGTATGCTGTCCCTTTTTCTGCTGAAAGAGCTTGTGGAGAATTGGTGGTGTTCAGAACACTAAATGATTAGGCCTTTAGTAAGAGACAACTCTGTGATGTGGTTTTGAAACAAGTTTAAAAAAACTTGTCAATTAAAATTTGTGTCCAGTTTGCTATTAAGGACCGATTATATTACCAGAAACGTTTCTTTAATTACAGCTGCTACATAATCTGTGGTGAATGCTTTAATCTGTATAACAGGCATACACCTACAACATGTTAAATTCACTGGCACAGTTAGTAACGAAGTATTAGTTAGAAAAACTGAATAACGGTAACATTACCTACCCCCATCTCTGAAAGCTTTTCGTGTACAGGGCCCTTAGAGTGAAGTACACGCGGTGGAAGAAGACAGAACTGTGGAATGGGTACAGCTGTTGGGGCGGGCAGACAGATGATTAAAAGTGTAGGCTTGGGGTAACGTCTCCTCTAGTAGTGAGTGAAGCTGATGCGCCCTAGCTTGACCTGTCAGCTCTCCCTCCCGACCTGCTGGGCGGAGAGAGTTCGGCCACGGGCGTCTGTTAGTAAATAAATACCGTGGCTAGCTGCACAGCATTTAAAATTACCCATTTCAAATCCCATCTCCCAGCAGCGCTCCTGCCCCATACAACCCCCCTCCGGCCATTCAGCCGCTCCTCTCGCGGGAGCTCCGCCGCCCCCCGCCCTGTCAGTGTCTGGCCGCGCCGGAACCAATAAAGTTGTTGCGAGGCGGCAGGGCCTGGGCGGTGCGTGCCGGTGAGGTGAGGAGCCGCCCGGCCTGTGACAGGCGGAGGCCCCTAGTGCCCGCAGCCGGTGCGGTGCTCGGCGCGGAGGAGCCGCCCGTGAGTAGCCCCGCGCCGGCAGCTATTTATATAGCCCCTGGGGTGGGACGCGCTGCCAGGCGACTCCCCCGCCCCCTGCGCGCCCCGGCCGAGGGCGCATTGCACAGCGAGAGTGACAGGCGCAGCCCCTCCACCTGCGCTGCAGCGCGACCCCGGCCGCCGCTCTCTGCCTGCGGCTCGGCCCTGCGCGCCGGGACTGGACCCCCCAGCTCCCGGGGCTGCCTCCCTCATCCCCCTGCCCAGGGGCTGCCTCCCTCCGCGCTTCTCCCCGGGCGCTCTGCAGGCTGGGCAATGTAAGTCTGGCTCCCGCGGGCTCGGACTCCTTCCTGCTTTCGTGGCTGTTGACTTGGGGGGGCTGTTTGTTTTTGTAGGGGTCGCTCCTGTATTTCCGACATTAAGTGTCCCCCCTTGAAAGAGGCCAAGTCACCGGGCAGCAAAAATGCCCCCCAGTAACCAGACTCGAGTTTTGCTTCTGAACGCCATGGAAAAGCGGGAGAAGACCCTCTTCAGGCTTGAGCAAGGTCAGTGCTGACATGTAACGGCTCTGCTGTGCGCAGCGCTGGTTGGTAACCGCACGGAGAGTCCAGGCAGCTCTTCAGTAAGCGAGCATTGACATTCGATCATTTTCATTAATGTGGAGAGCTGTAGTTTTTCCCTCCCTCATCATCTCTCACACACTCGCACTGTGTTCAGGTTAGTTGCTGTCCTCTGGCACTGTAGTGCTCTTTGTATGGTGTTGATTGTTTGTATGGTGATAGCTTTAGAGACCACAATCATGGATCAGTGGGTGACCAGATGTTCCAATTTTATTGCCCTGTTGATGGGGCTTTTTCTTATATAGGCTCCTATTACCCCACCACCACCACCACCACCACCCTCATCCCAATTTTTCACACTTGCTGTCTGGTCACCCTGTCAGTGTGGGTTGTAAAAACACTTTCAGGCTGAAAGGCAAATTGTATATATTTGGAAAAAAAGAAAAAGAAAAATCACTGTTCCAATTAAATATGAGCCTAGTTTCAGACCACACCTGAAGGATGGTATAATTATAGCACTCCCATATCCATCACTACTTCAGTCCCTGTCTTTGCTATTTATAAAAGTTTTCATAATCCAGCTTTTTTTGTGCAGTACTAAATCTATTATGTACAAATCCCATGTCTTAGTTGTAGGGATGTGAATTATATTTATGTCTTCAATCCTTTTTTTTTTTTTTTGGCTCACAGGTAAGATTTGGAAAGACATATTTGTGTACTAAATTCATTACAGCAATGCTGTAATTTGCAATGATTTCTCATGTTAGTAAGTACTTGGAATTATTTTTATTTTTAATATACCCATCAACCTGTTAGTGAAAAGGTATATTTGGCCCAGTATCATCTTGGTCAGCAATCTCAGCCAATGAACTGTTTAAGATGAAAATGTTATCTGATATCTTTATTCTTTCTTGCATACTGCTTTTTTTTTTTTTTTTTTTTTTTTAAAGGGGCAGCAGTAAAAGTTTTAACTTTCACCAGGAAGATTTAAAAAACATTGTCCAAGAATGGTTGATTTATGAATTTACCATACTTTCAAAATACTTTCAGAACAGCACAACTTTTTTTTACCCTTCTATAAAACTAGAAGTCTGCTTAAATACTTAGATTTCAGAATTTGCTGAATGGTTAGTATGTGAATTTTTACCAGGAACTTTTACCATTAATGAACAAAGTGCAGAGTCAGTTCTGACCTCCTTATTAAGTTTTCTTCAGGCTATGTAAGCTTTCTTTGGAGGCCGCTGTAGATTTGAAAGCCATACATTTCAAATTGCCTACGTTGATAGCTAGTTGAGGGAGAGAGTAGCTAATTTAGGCAAGGCATTCCTGGTATCAGTACTGTTGCTATAGGGAGTAAGATATCTAAGGCCTATAACCCTGTAGCCTGATCTAATTTTAGCAGACTGCATAAGGAAATGTCAAGACTATAGTGAGGAGAAATTGCCTGAACTTTCTGAGGGCACATCTTCACTAGCAATGTTAAAGCGCTGCTGCGGCAGCTCTTTAATGTGCCTTGTGTAGTCGCACCACCTCCATGAGAGGAATAGCTACCAGTGCGGGAGCGTGGCTTCTAGCACAAGTGCACTGTCTACACTGGCACTTTACAGCACTGAAACTTGCAGCACTCAGGGGGTGGGTGGGGGTGTTTTTCACACCCTCGAGCAAGAGAGTTGCAGCACTGTAAAATGCCAGTGTAGACAAGCCCCAAGAGTGACTTTTGTGTTCAATTTTTGCAACCAAGTTAGTTATGTTTTTAGTTGATAGGCACCCAAATCCTGAAACTACACCTCTACCCCAATATAACGTGACCCGATATAACACAAATTCGGATATAAAGCGGTAAAGCAGCGCTTCGGTGGGGCGGGGCTGCGCACTCCGGCGGATCAAAGCAAGTTTGATATAACGCGGTTTCGCCTATAATGCAGTAAGGCTTCGGCTCCCAAGGACCGCGTTATATAGGGGTAGAGGTGTATTGTTAAGCCTTTGCACTATTATGTGTTTGGAGGGTATTTTTTCCCCCCCTCTTTTTTTTTTTTTTTTTTTTTTTAATGTTTAGTGGATGATAGGGTAAGTAATGTACTGTAAACTTAATTGGCATGGGCTACTTAAATGTACTTGGATAGCTGGACTCTGATATTTGGTTGTGCTGGCACAATTCCATTTGTTGAGCAACTTTTTTATTTAATCAGGATAGTGTGATTCAGTTGTCTAACTTTTTTACATGTTACAGCACAATTTTAAACTCTTTTTCTGATACACGATTGGTTTATCTGTTCTTTAGACTACATGTAGAACTTTCTTACCAGGAAGACAAGACAGCCAAGAGTATTTTGCTTTTTAACTGAAGAATGAATAAAAAAGCACTTTTTAAAAAAAGTCATGAGTTCTAAGATCCTGGTTCTGCAGTTGACTGTCCGTTGAAGTCACTGTGGCCCTGCAGGATTGCATGGCTGTATGTGGGTGTAGGCAGTTGCAAGGTTGAGGCCTCAATCAATAATGGTTGTTGCCTTGCAAGTGCATCTGTCCAGTTTTACTCATGTGAGCAGACCAGGCTTTTAAGGCCGTGATACTGCAGTCCGATTCATTCAGGCACACACATGCACTGAGACCTGTTGAATTAAATGAAATTCCATGTGAACAAGTGGATTAGATTATAGAATTGAGGACGAATGTTTTCATTTTAGGGTATTAAGGCTTCAATCTTGCAATTTACAATTTGTGGATGAGCTGTTGCACCCAAGAAGAGTCCTATGGAAGTCAGTGGGGCTCCATGCAAGTATAGCTGTAAATTGCAAGAGTGGGGCCTTGGTCTGTAACTTCATTTATATTTTCAAAAAATGTAAAGGTTTTTGGATTTGTTTAGTTGAATATTCCATGAAATGTAAAAATATCTAAAATATTTTTATTTTCAAGTTTGGTCTTCTGCTTTCCACAAATACCTATTTTCCCAGTTCAACTTAGAACCCTGTCAGTTTAATAATAATAATAAAAAAAAGGTTAAAAACTAAATTCAGGTGCTACGTATTCCCAAGTTCCTGTGCCAGTGTATGTGGTTTGAGTCATATTTTCCTGTTGTGCTTTTATATTTAAGAATTATTTTCTTTCTCTTATGTGAAAGATTCACATAAAATGAGAAACTGACAAGACAGAAAATGTTTTCAAGTGCACAAAGAGAAACAGACTAGAGGAAAAATAGATTTTTTTCCCTCACTTTGTTTTTCATGTCAATTATAGTAATGTTGGGTTTTACACATAACAAAAATAGGTAAAATATGAGTTTTAAGTTGACATTTAAATTAAATAAAAAATGTGTGTACCCCATCTCTATATATTATGTATTAAAATGAGGTAACTGTTTAGATTGTAGTACTCCTGTCACCTCACAATTCTTCCAAAACTGTAATAAATAACTTTTCCCAGGCATTTTTTTGTTACTGTATTGTATTTGAGCAGAAATAGAAATAAAGTGCTCTGAAGTGGGATAATTAGTTTCCCATTTCAGGGTTCTGGTTGGTTTTGAATGGTAACACTAGCAGAGAAGCAGAAATAATTATTACAGCATCATTATCTGTTGATGAGAAATGGCAGTAAAATAAAAACATTCTCTTAACTTTACACCCAATACACCTATTTAGAATTATGGTACCCATCTATTAACTTAAAATCTTCATATTGTGAATCACAATAATAAACCAAAAGATTTAGTCTTTAATTTTAATAATAAATGAGATTTTTTTTTTTTAATTTTTTTTTTAAACCCATTCTCTTTTCTGTTGAGGTTTTGAACTGCAATTCCGACTGGGCCCAACATTGCAAGGCAAGCATGTTACAGTGTACACTAATTACCCAGCTTCTGGAGAATTATTCTATCGCCGCAAGTTCAGGGCACTATCATGGCACAACCCAACAGGAAGAGAAGATGATTCTGACAAATACTGTAAACTGGATCTCCAGATTTCTGGATCATACCAGTATTATTTCAGTCATGAGTAAGTGGAGTTTTTTACATATAAAAAACTGCAGTCTTCCCCTCACTACTCCATGTATCTCAGTCTTGACCTAGGAGAACTATGAGGTGTAAGAGGATAATTCAGTTTCCATATCAGTGCAGTCATTGGCTTCTGCAGAGGACTGCCCACAAAGGATGCAAGATGTAGTTTTTGATGCTGCAGTGTTTTGGGGAGTACTTGGAACAAATTTAATCATCTATTTGTTTATGAATTTTGGAAAGGCAATCCATGCCTGCAAGGTTTCAAAGTCAGCATTCTAATGGTACAAATAATTAATTAATAGACTTGGAAGGTTGTGAGAGATCAGACATTAAAATAAGTAGTCTTTCTTACATATCTTCAGGTTTTGTTCCACTCAGTTCTGACCTATAGCTGCTACCAGAGCTAGAAATCCATTATGTTCAGAACCTATGCAACATTAACCCATTCATCTGTAACTTCAGTGATATTTTTTTTTGAGGTCTTGAGATAGTGTAAGTATATAAAAAAAAAAAAAAAAAAAAAAAACTGAATTCTGATTACCATCTTTTATTAAGTCTAATGCAATCAATCTGTAGTGTATAGTACCTCACCTATTACCATTGTTTAAGAGCTGATAGCTTTGAGACCATTGTGGCTGATTGGGACCATCAAAATCTTCCAGGTTCTCAGCCTAGACCAGTAATCAGAGGAAAAATTTTGATCCCTGTTTATAATTTTTCACCATTGGCTATATTTCCTCTAATCATGTTTTGAGAATACTCATATTCATTCTATTAAAAAGTTGCTGAGTAGAGGAATGGGGGAAGGGGTTAAGAATACTTGGCACCTCACAGGTTCAGTCACTGTTTTTGACCCCAATCCAATCCATGCAGGCTGATTGGCCTTGTGAATATATGACACATTGGAATCCATAGGTCTTCAAACAGTCCTAAAGGTCTACTTGCATGGATCCAACTGCAGGCCTGAGGTCTTTTGTGTGTTCTTTCTCCAGAAAAAGGCCTTGTTGTAAATTTCAGGGGCAGAACATGAAGTACATTTGAGTCTAAATGCATCCATACATTGGGGAAATGGTGGGAACTACTCTGAGTTTGAAAGATTGGTAACTGTTTTGTGGCTAAAATAGGATATTAAACTACCAGATTGTGGATTGGCTTCTGGTGTTAGAAATGGCTGGTGCAATGGGCATTTGCTTTTCCAGTGTTTAATAGACTCAATTTATTTTAGAAATGAGAAAAGTGGCGGAGGTTACATAGTTGTGGACCCTATTTTGCGTGTTGGAGCTGATAATCAAGT
Source organism: Trachemys scripta elegans (assembly GCF_013100865.1). Taxonomy (NCBI): domain Eukaryota; kingdom Metazoa; phylum Chordata; order Testudines; family Emydidae; genus Trachemys; species Trachemys scripta. Next base: position 71,630,937 of record NC_048305.1, on the reverse strand, counting down.
ATTGCATTTGGACTGTGTTACACTCCAGACATTCCTAGCTAAGTGTCTGGGACCATTTGAGGAATGGGAAGATCGTCTTAAAGTTGCAAAAGAATCAGGTAATAACCACATACTCTGTAAAGGTAATTTTTAAGGGATGCAGCTTATATTTATACTGTTTATGTTCTACCAGTATCAGTTCATATCTTTTTGTAGTTTGCAGTTTAAGTTATGAAAATAGTTATGAAACTGAATTCAATGTTAAACATATAATAGTGCAAACCAGTCTGATTACTAAAATATTTGCTTTGAAAAACAAGTATTTGGGAATTACCTTTAAAAACGTGATCTAAATTTTTAGATTGTTTGTTTGATTTGTTTCACATAGATGTGAAGTTTGTAGAATTGATTGGAACGGTGGACAGGAGGTGGGGCTAAATCTGAGCTGGGAAGAGTGGTTTAAATCTTACCTTTAAAACAGGGGCTGGCAAACGTTTTGGCCTGAGGGCCGCATTGGGTTTCGTAAATTGTATGGAGGGCCGGTTAAGGGAGGGGGTCATGGCCTGGTCCCCAACTCCTATCGGGGGCCCCCCCCCCGGATTCCTGCCCCGTCCAACCCCCTCGTTCCCTGACGGCCCCTCTGGGACCCCTGCCCAATCCACACACACCCCGCTCCCTGTCCCCTGACTGCCCCTGGAACCCCTGCCCCCTGCTACCCCATCAACTCCCCATCCTTCCTGACTGCCCCCTGGGACCCATACCCCCATTCAACACCCTGTTTCCCCCTGACCACCATCCACACCCCTGCCCCCTGACCACCACCCCAAACTCCCCTGCCTTCTATCCAACCCCCGCCCCCTTACCGCACTGCCTGGAGCACCGGTGGCTGGCAGCACTACAGCCACGCTGCCCACTGCCACCACGCAACTCAGAGGGTCAGGCCAGGCTCTGCAGCTGCGTTGCCCGAGGAGCTCACAGCCCCACCACCCAGAGCATTGCAACAGTGTGAGCGAGCTGAGGCTGCGGGGGACGGGCCTGGCCGAGCCTCCCAGGCCAGGGGCTCAGAGGCCGGGCAGGACTGTCCTGCAGACCGGATGTGGCTCACAGGCCGTAGTTTGCGCCCCCCCCCCCCCAAAACCTTTCCTTAGTTATGTGAAAAGTTTTTTTGTTTTCAGTACATACTGTGATTATACAGTTTATCATAGAATTTCCTCATCTTCATTGTAACGTTTTTCTTGTATTAACAAATGGTTTCCTTGTCATTTTTGTAGGTTACAACATGATTCATTTTACGCCATTGCAAAAACTTGGATTATCTAGATCATGTTACTCTCTGGCTGATCAGTTAGAAGTAAATCCTGACTTTTCAAGCCCAAATAAAAAGTGTACTTGGAGCAATATAGGAAACCTAGTGGAAAAAATGAAAAATGAATGGAATATGCTTTGTATAACAGATGTAGTCTACAATCATACTGGTATGATTTTTGTTATACTATCTTGGTGCTTTTTATTGCCAACTCAGTAACACAGTCAAAGCTATTCTGGTTATTCCACTATTCCATGATTTTTTCCCTTGAATAGACCTTTTAAAAGGCTTTTTAAGGAATTTGTTCTTTTTTATCTGTCTTCTGAACCCCTTAAGTCTAGGGTATCTCTTGTGTCTGTCAGGGAGAGTTGTCTATTAAAATGAGAATTCTTTTTCGGTGCTTAAAGCATTAAAAATCTAAGGAGATCCTCATACATTGTTTCTATTTATAGAACACCAATATGCATGTCTATATTTTCATAATACTAACTATTTATATATACCGCAGGGCATTGTTCAGGCATAAATTCACTGGATTACACTGTGTAACAAATCTAATGTTCTTCACTGTTTAAAAAAAAAAAACACCAACTTTAGGGTACTATTATCAGAGGGAGGGAGGAAGAAAGAAAAGCAGAAGTGGGGGTGAATGTGGGTGATGGTGAGAGAAGGTATGGAACAGGTCCATATAATACTTCTAAAAGAAGACACGTTCAAGAAATATGATCTCGACATTAGTAACAGGATCAATTTTGTATCCCAATAATTATGAAGTCTAATTATTCCACATAATAGTGCAAAAATAGATCATATATTCTCAGCCATTAAAAACTGCTTGGTTAGATATTCATGCATTTTAAAAGGTTCCGTGATTTTATTTTGTTTGCTGCTGATAAATTAATATTGGTGGTGGTTCTTTTTTTATATAAATTGGTGAAAAAGATTTCAGTTGGAATATTTTTAATTCTAAGCCTCTTTTAGGAAGCTTCTTAATAATTATTTGACTAATTAAAATAATTTTGATAGACTATTTAGCCGTTTGCATATTCAAAAAAGCAGGCTTAGTTCCATGCAGTACTCTTAAATAATTGAATGTCTGATAACAGGATCAGCAATAAAATGGTTAAACATGTTAGTGTCACAATCATTTTTTTTAAATGAAATGCAGCTCCGTGTAAAGCAAACAAAACTTGCAGTTTATTTCTTTTGAGCTAGCTATTCTCGCACACAACAAAGGCTACTGGCCTAGTCTGGTATTCTTGTCACAATAAGCTTTTTTTACAAATATAGATAAAAAATTTGGGCCCTGATTCTACAACTTCACATGCATGTGTGTAATTTGTGTGTTTGCAGGACTGGGGCCTTATAATGTCCTCACAACACCAGATGAAAATTTTATATTTTAACAGCTGTAACCACAGTTCTCCTGCACCATTCTCTAGCTATCAGCCCTGTTTATCAATTCTGTCGTCTTTCGCTGCCTAGCGTGTATGTGCATTACAGTTTAGGGAAATGGGAAACAACCAGAATGTCTTCAGTAGCACTTAAATTTTTGTGATAAATCAAACTATTCATCAGAGTCAACACTTATTTGAGATGAAAGGGAAAAGTCTGAGTGCTATTGTTTGTGCATCTGGCTTCACACTCAAAAAGACAACATTGCATTAATTTCAGTTCTGAAACTAATCTTCACAACAAAATGGGCTAGTAAACTTCTTCCTTCCTCTTTTCTTTTCTTCCTTCCTTTTTTTTTTTTTAAATGAAGTTTATATTATGGTGAATATACTACTACATCTGTGAATTTGTCTAATCAGATGTACATATATTTTCCCATCTATTTCATTTCACAAAACAAGAATAGTTTGTCAAGCATAATGCTGTATGTCTAGTGTTTCTCTAGAAACAAGTTTCTCTCACTAAATTCCAATTATTGAGAGGATTAATCTTCAAAGCAATTCCTTTATCGCAGTGATTAGAAATGTTTTCATTTCCCCTCTGTAGGCTAGAAAGGCAGTTTCTCAGAATCAAGTGAAAAGTTGTCCTTTTGCTGCCTTATATTTTGTTGGAAAGAATCAACCATTTCTGAGGCAAAAGGAGAAGTCTTTCTTAGAAGCATCTATCATGCTTTTTGCTCATCTATGCAGAATAGGATAACTTCGCTTTTTAAAGAAAAAAAAAAATTTTTTTCATACAGATGTCTGAGGTAGTATGTGTATATATATATTGAATAAAACCCCGAATAAAATATTTACAAGTGAAGTTTTTAAAGGCCCGAGGTAATGTTGCATTGTGGTACTTTTCAAGTGAGCAGGCTGCTTTTAGTTGTGGATGGCAGAGTTCCATATTTATAAAGGTCAAATAGTCAATGCCAAGTTCTAAATGATATTGAGATGAAATGGTAAAGGTCACTTTGAACAAGAAAGAACTATACATACTATAGGGTGAGCAGTAGTTCTGTTTCTTTTCCTTTGATATAAAAAAGAAACCAACCCCCTGTGACGGATTCGGTCACAGAAACCCCCTTGGGACTGCCACCTGATGTGCTGAGACTACCTTTGAGCCCATTTTCCCTGGCAGCTTGGGACTTCAGTACCCTGTCTTGTTGAGCCAGACATGCTAGCCTACTGCAAACATGGACCTAGGTCTGAACCACGTCCCCCAAAAGCTGCAGACTTAACTTAAAACAGCTTAAGAAGTGCTCCTGCCTCTAGCACCCAGACACCCAGTTCCCAATGGGATCCAAAACCCCAAATAAATCCATTTTACTCTGTATAAAGCTTATACAGGGTAAACTCATAAATGGTTTGCCCTCTGTAACACTAATAGAGAGATGCGCACAGCTGTTTGCTTCCCCCAAGTATTAATTACTTGTTCTGGGTTAATAAGCAAAAAGTAATGTTAAGTATAAAAAGTAGGATTTAAGTGGTTCCAGGTAATAACAGATACAACAAAGTAAATTACCAAGCAAAATAAAACAAAAAACGCAAGTCTAAGCCTAATACAGTAGGAAACTAAATGCAGGTAAATCTCGCCCTCAGATGTTCCAATAAGCTTCTTTCACAGACTAGACTCCTTCCTAGTCTGGGTCCAGCAATCACTCCCCCCTCCCCGTAGTTATTGTCTTTTGTTCTATTTTCTTTCAAGCATCTCTTTGGAGTGGAGAGCCAGCTGAAGACAAAATGGAGGGGTTTCCAGGGCCTTTTATATTCTATCTCTTGTGGGCGGAAACCCCTTTGTTCTCCTGTACTAAATCATAGTAACAGGATGGAGTCTGTAGCCACCTGGGCAAATCACATGTGTCTGAATGGCGTTGGCCTGCAAAAAGCTGAATCATTGTTTACATGTTAGTTTGAACGTTCCCAGGAAAACTCAGATGTGGATTGGCGTCTCCTAAAGTCCAATGTCAGCTAAGTGTTTCTTGACTGGGCACTTACTGAGAATAGTCCTTTCTCAAGAAGCTGACCAAATGCTTCACTGAGGCTACTTAGAAGTAAACAAATACATAGCCAATCTTCATAACTTCAAATATAAAAATGACACCTGCATACAAATAGGATGAATATATTCAGTAGATCCTAACCTTTGCAAAGATATGTTACATGGCATATCTAGTGTGATGGGTTAGATTACAGAAACCCCCTTGGGAACTGCCACCTGATGTGCAAAGACTACCTCTGCTCCTGTTTTCCCTGCCAGCTCAGGACTCCAGCACCCTGTCTTGCTGAGCCAGACTCTCCCATCTGCTCCAACACGGACCCAGGGTCTGAATCACTTGCCCCAAAGCTGCAAGTTTATCTGAAAACAGCTCACAGAAGTGTGCTTGTCTTTAGCACTCAGATGCCCAACTCCCAATGGGGTCTAAACCCAGATAAATCCGTTTTACCCTGCATAAAGCTTATGCAGGGCAAACTCATAAATTGTTCGCCCTTTATAACACCGATAGAGAGAGATGCACAGTTGTTTGCTCCCCCAGCTATTAATACATACTCTAAGTAAATTACTAAATAAAAAATGATTTTTATTAAATACAGACAGTAGGATTTAAGTGGTTCCAAGTAGTAACAGACAGAACAAAGTAAGTCACCAAGCAAAATAAAATGCGCAAATCTATGCCTAATCAAACTGAATACAGATAATCTCACCCTCAGAGATGCTTCAGTAAGTTTTTTCTCAGACTGGACACCTTCCAGGCCTGGGCACAATTCTTTTCCCCTGGTACAGCTCTTGTTGCAGCTCAGGTGATAGCTAGGGGATTCTTCATGATGGCTCCTCTCTCCCCTTTGTTCTCTTCCACCCCTTTATATATCTTTTGCATAAGGCGGGAACCCTTTGTCCCTCTGGGTTTCCACCCCCCCTCACTGGAAAAGCACCAGGTTAAAGATGGATTCCAGCTCAGGTGACATGATCACATGTCACTGCAAGATTCATCACTCACTTGCCAGCACACACACATACAGGAAGACTCACAGGTAAACACAGCCATCTGCAGACAATGGGAGTCATCGAGATTCCAAACCATCGTTAATGGCCCACACTTTACATAATTACAATAGGCCCTCAGAGTTATATTTTTTTATTTCTAGTTTTAGATACAAGAGTGGTACATTTATACAAATTGGATGATCACACTCAGTAGATTATAAACTTTGTAATGATACCTTACAAGAGACCTTTTGCATAAAGCATATCCCAGTTACGTTATATTCACTTATTATCATGTTTTTATAAAACCATATAGACTGCACAACGTCACATCTAGCATAAAACATATTCCAGTTATGTCATATTTACTCTCATAAGCGTATTTCTATAAAGCATTAGGGCGTGCAAGGTCATCCCTCCCCAAAAAACCCCCAACAAATCCTCAAAAACAGTTAGTAGTTTTTATTAATCAGCCCATGTTTGTGGTTCCATTGTGATGTAGGGGATTTTGACTCTTCCTTAATATTTATTCCACTTGTTTACCAAGGTTAGAAAATTACTTGTGGATAGTAACTGACACCATCCCTTTTTCCTCTTTCTTTGAGTTAGGTACCACATTTGATTTACTTCAGTCTCCCATGACTCTACTAAAACAATTCAGTGCTAAGAAAACCCACATCTAAAAGTCCTGTAAGAATTATACAGAGGTTAAACCAATAATGTTGAATGAAATTGCTCCCAGAAAAACCCTGTAGAATTTAATAGTGATAATTTTTGTTTGAGAGTAACAGCCGTGTTAGTCTGTATCCGCAAAAAGAAGAACAGGAGTATATACATGTTCCATTCTATATGCATCCGATGAAGTGGGCTGTAGTCCACGAAAGCTTATGCTCTAATAAATTTGTTAGTCTCTAAGGTGCCACAAGTACTCCTGTTCTAATTTTTGTTTGGTTGTTGAGCCATTCTATGGCAATTATAATGCTCTATTAAATTACATAGACTAGTTCAAAAGATCCCATGAAAATAATAATTTTCTATGAAACTCTGACTAGGACTTTTCTATGAGGAAAGAGAAATGAAGAAATGGGAATTAGATGCTTTCTTTTCTCCTCTTCCATATTCCCCCAGTGATTTATAATCTCTTCCACCCTTTACTACAGGCATAGCCCTGTGTATACTGCAGTGGGTTGCACTCAAATTCTGTGATAAGGACTCCTTGATTTCTGTATTGTGTTCATTTTTAATTTTATTTAAAAGAAAAATCAGTGTTTTTCTCTATGCTGCCACAGAATGCTACTGCATAGCTTTGTCTTAGAAAACAGGAGTGGTGATGGAGTCTTACTTGAACTGTCATTCAGCTTGCTGCATGCACCAGAGGGAAGGATGTGCTTATTACTCTGTAGCAGTGTTCTGTAGTGAAGATTTATGATTTGTCTCCCTTCCCATCACCTCATCTAGTCCAGTGGCCTGATAAGTTTATTTACAGCATAGGGTCATATATAAATCCTCCACTCTGGGTTCACCTTTCCTCTACCCTCCCAGGCATCTAAATCACTACTCTAAAGGTTCTGTTTCTTTGGAACATCTTGTATCTTTAGGCCATTTTTAGCACCGTACTTGGGGAGAAATGATATTCTTGATCTTAAACATATCAAGGGGGCTATTCTGAGAGAAATAATGCCCAGCAACCACTTTGTGTGTTATTTTGCAACAAAAAGTGTAAAATTCTCTCTGCTATACTAGAAGTGATACCTGTTTGTCTACTGACTTTTTATAGTCCTATCAAAGATGTTAGTGGAATACAAGCTTTCACATGGCCTGATTCTGCATTAATTGAAGTCAGACCTTCCATTGGAAAAGGAATTGATTTTACCTCCTGTGCTATCCTAAAGTTTTGGTCCTAAGATGTTTATATGAAACAGTTAAATAATTCATCTTGTTTAATTATTTTTTTCTCCTCTTCTTAAATAAGCTGCTAACAGCGAATGGATTAGGGTGCATCCAGAATGTGGTTATAATCTTGTAAATTCTCCCCATCTGAAACCAGCCTGGATATTAGACAGGGCTCTCTGGCATTTAAGCTGTAGTGTGGCTGAAGGGAAATACAGAGATAAGGGGCTGCCTCCTTCAATTGAAAATGACCATCACCTGAATGTAAGTAAATGAGAAATATAGCATTTTACTTTGTAATAATAATAAACAATGTAACTGGATGAAGAAATGTTTAGTTATATATATTGTGGTAGTGCTTAAAATGTGCTGATGTTTTTCAAACATATAGGAAGACAGTTCCTGCCCTGAAGAGCTTATTTTTTTAATGGCAACATTTAATAGTTTTATAGGACTTGCGTATTATAAAAGTACCTTTTTTTTTTTTTTTTTACAGTGTATCCGTAAAATAATTTGGGAGGATATTTATCCCAAGATAAAACTATGGGAATTTTTCCAAGTAGATGTTAACAAAGCTGTGCAGCAATTTAAAACCCTTCTGACTCCAGGTAAAAACATACCTGTTACACATAAGTAATCCTTATACTTCAGTGTGTTATGTTTATCTGGTGTTGGGCAAACCTTGTATGTAAACGATAAACACAATGGGGAGGAAAAAACAATGTGGGAAGTCTTAACTTAGACGATGTGTTGAAGGCAATAGTTTGTCAGCTCATTCATCTACAAAAAAGCTTTGGTAGAAGAAAGTAGGAATTGAAAACGTGTGTGTGTGTGTGTGTGTGTGTGTGTGTGTGTGTTTTCCACAATTTAATTCATGCTAGAGCATGGAAAATTAGATAGTCTCCATATTACAATACAAATATCTAAAATAGTACAACATATGAGACAGGTTAGTAGTAGTTAGTGGACAGTATTGCAAGAAACCCACAGAGTATAGTTGATTTTGTTGGTGTGGGGGGGGGAGGTTTTTTTTGGTGTTGGTTTTCTGTTTGGTTTGCATCTGAGCATGTATTCATCTTGAACACTATCAATTCTGACAAACTTTATTTTTGTATCTTTCATCAATATTCACAATTGACAAGTACTTTAAAGACTACTTTGTCTAAGAATTGAGCTGAAATCCTGACCCGACTGAAGTCAATGCGTGTTTTTGCAATTAACTTCATTAGACCTGTTTTTTCTCCCTTATTGTCTATATTTCAGTTTCTAGGTAAACTGGAACAGCAAAAACTGTATTCTTTAAGATTTATTCTGTGTGTTGTAAACTTCCACTCTACAACATTTTGTTCTCAATTTTTTTCTTCAGGTAACAGGAAAACTAAATCTGATCCAAACCAACATCTTCAAATAATTCAGGATCCTGAATATAAGCGACTTGGCTGTACTGTAGACATGAATATCGCATTGGCAACATTCATACCACATAGGTACTGTAATATTGGGTTTGTACAAGAGAAACTGAACCTTAACTTTAAACTGAAAAATCCAGTATGATGATATGCTCTGAATGGGGGAGGGAATTAGAATTTTCATTCATCAATATTTGAGTTACCTTTGATTATAAATATATGTATTTTTAAAATTTAGGAGCTTTAGACAGGTGTATAGTGATATCTGAACCTAATGGCTTTTAATTGCTGTTTTTCTCTTGTTTAGCAATGGGCCAGCTGCAATAGAAGAATGCTGTAACTGGTTCCAAAAGAAAATTGAAGAATTAAATGCTGAGCAGTTCCAGCAAACTGCCTACCATCAAGAGCAGGTCTTATTAATGTTGCACTTAAATATTGAATTCTTGCTTTCTATTATAAATAATAATTTATTATATTTTATTGAAATAACACTTAATTTAATGTACTTCTAGGCAGTCACTTGTCTTCTGGAGACTGTGGTTTATGAGAGACTGGCTGACCATGGTCCTAAACAGGGTTCTGTTAGTAGGAAATACCCTTTAGTTACCAGGTATTATGTCTTTATCTTCCTCTCAAAAACCCATTTAAAAAATGTTCTACTTTCTTCGATTGACTAGAACTTCTAGATTTGATGTTATATACAATATTATCGGCCTGACTCTGATCATCTTTAAGGCCAGGTCCTACATGGAACTGATCACTGTCATGAACTTCAGCAGTCCTGCTGAACATCTTGCAGGATTTGACCTTTACACTGATATAAGTTAGGAGTAACTCCCCTTAGATCAGTGGAGTAACAACTGTGTAAGAAGAGAAGAATCAGGCCTTATATCTTAGAAACCAAACTATGTGGAACTTATTTTAATTGAGGAAGTATGAATTTGGAACTTCAGCTTTATTTCAGCGAGGGTTAGTGTTTCTCTTGTAAATTGCTTGTGCAAGTTGCACTTATGGAGGAGAGACCATCTCTGATGAGGTGAATGCAAAATTCAGTAAAAACTAAACCTCACCTTTTTATCATAACCACATCATATGCCTTACTTATAGTAATTGGCTTCATAGCTACTCTAATTTTAAGACTAAAATCTTCTGTTTTGAAAATGAAATTCTGCAGGCCAGTAGTTCACATTCTGAGCTACACTTAAGCCTTCGCAGCTCTTTCCCCATCTTTCCCCTCCTCCCTTACCCACACAGATGGACAAATGGTCACTTAGTATGACTAAGCACTGATAAAGCTTTGTTAGCAATGACTGAACTTGATAAGAATTTTGGGTAAAATCCTACCCCCAAAATAGTGGGCATCAGATGTCTCTATAGAAGACAGTATAGTGTTCAGGACTCCATTGAAATCCAAGGGATTTTGCATGGTGTTCATATAGCGCTCATCTGAGGGGACCAAGGAAAATTACACAACATTGCCCTTGCCACATAAGCTGCATAGTGGAGCTTTGCAAGGGTGTGAAGTGCAGCCAGAGGGAAATCGGGTGTGCAGGTGATCCGTTGTGTGGTGCTGTTAGATCTTTGCATTAGTGTGGAAGTAGTGCAGTCCTGCTGTACAGTGCAGTACAGTAGAGAGGATACAATGACCCAAAATCCCTACTTATTGCGCATAATTTGGAATATGGAATAAAACTTAAATTGAACTGCTTACATGCATAAAATTAAGGATATGCATGAGTGTTTGCAGGTTTGGGATCTTAAATCCAGATTTTTGAAAGGTATTTAGGCATTGCTGTGCTCAGTGGTGCAATCCATAACTGATTTAGGTGTCTAAATCTAATTTTCAAAAGAGAGCTAGGCATTTAGGAGCCTAAATTCCATTGTCTGTAAACACCTACATACTTTTAAAAATATGGGCCTTCGTCTTCAAAATATCAGTGAACTATCACATTTCAGCAGTTTATCTTGTCATCCCAAGTTATCCAGCTATGTTGCAAAACAGAAAACAGCCCTTCATTTATGTTTTAGCAATAGCAGATACTTTTTACAATGAATAAAAACTAGGTCTTCATGCAACTTATTGGTTGATATAAGGGAGGAGGTATTTCAGTTGTCTTCAAAAATTAAGACAAACTAAAATGCACTTTAAAATAAGTATTTGTGCAATCTCTAGATACTTTACTTACCCATTTAAAGAAATGACCTTGGAAGAAGAAGAACTTCTGATGCATCAGCCTGATAAAGCCTGTCACTTCTTGGCTCATAACGGTTGGGTAATGGGAGACGATCCTCTGAGAAACTTTGCTGAACCAGGTTTGTGAACTGAACTTCAAATCACTTTATAAACAAAGCAAAAAGGGCATTTTTCTGGATCTATCTCAACACAGTTCCAAATTTTAATTGAAAATTGTGCCAGTATATAGCATTTGTGTTCCCATTCAGCATGGTAGTGACACTAAAAATTTGTCCAGATTTAGAGAACGAGTCTTTCAATGTAGATAACAGTCAACAGCATCCAGAGAATGAAAAGTTATCTTTCCATGTTTATAGCAAACACTGGTAGTACCTACTATAGTTTAAGCTGCAAAACACTTTACTTTCTGAATAGGTAAGAATGGGCTTACGTTATGATCGTGATTTTCTGAGACCTTCACTTTTTTTAAATGAAATTTTCTATGCTTAATGTCTCTACTTGAAGGGATGCAATTTAAGTTTAAACATGTCTTTCCTGGCATTTGAGATAGGAGAACTGAACATAATATTTTCCCCCACTTTTTTATTCTCACTGCATTTTTCTATATAGATAACTCAAATACATTCAAACTTTGAGGGCCAGATCCTCAGTTTTGCCTTCAAGATACCCTCCACCCCACAATTGTCTTAAAATAAAAGCTACAGGTGATCTGAGAATTTATTTGGAGAAAACTCAGAGCAGTGAAAGTTTTTGTCTAGTGCAGTGGAGTTTTAATTCCAGTTCAGGAACCAAACTGTATCTTCACCTGCACAGTCTGGTCTCTGATCTTGGATTCTCTTATTCCCTACCCCCTCTGGAAGTTTTGCTAACGACTAAACTGAGAACATTGATGTCAGTGCTAAAGGAAGGAGTGGGGAAGCTCCGTAAATCTAGCTGGCAACTGTTCACTCTTAAAGGGAGACTCATAAATTTACTGAGTGCCTGTCAGAGTTCTGCCAATAGGCACTTTCAGTATGTAGTTCTTAATTGTTGCAGAATAATTGACTTCCTTTTTTTCTGTATATATTCTCTTTAAAAGTCAAGGCATAGCTGAAGATAATACATGTTTGTCCAGTGTGGAATTAATTTTTTTTTTTTTTTTTACTCATTCTTCAGTTGGCTGACCTTTCCTGTTGGCAAATATACACGTATTTGGCTAGTGCAGTTGTCTCCCATTGTCTAGTTTTCACTAAATGGGTGAAATGTTGGCCCCATTTGAAATCAATGGGAGTTTTACCATTGAATTTGGGGGTTCCAGGATTTCACCCGGGTGTTTTAAGATACTTGTGTCTCAATATATGACAAACCTTTGTATTCTCCATTAAACCAGTTTGCCTTAAGGGGCCACTAACCCCATGACTTGCACACTTCCATTGATCAGACATCGTGTGGTGATGCACAGGTAACTGCAGTGCAGGCTGTCAGTGTGTCATAGCTCTCCTTTTTCTGTGATAGCAGTTAACAGGTACTTGCTAGGACCGAAATGTTTGGAGGGAAAAAATTCACAATGAGGCACAACCACAGAAATAGCAGAAGGAGATGTTTGAAGTGACGCAGCATTAGTTTCTCAAGTGTGGGCAGAAAGTTTTCCTTATGGTTCATGACTCAACATTTTTGACTTTGCTAACTGAGTAGAATAGTGAGAATAAGAGGTTATTGTAGAATGAAAGCAATCATCAGACCATCAGAACTCCTTATTTCAAATGACTCTGCATTTGACAAACAATATGTTCCTTGTGCATGATTGTAAGCAATTACCCAACTGACTTGACAGCCAATACTGAATATCAAAGTAGCTTCTGTAGCCTTCTTGGATGTCTTCAATAGATCATAAACACCTTTTTCCTTGTCTGACTCTGACAAAATACTTGTAATTAAATCTTCAAGGGCTGTGCCTTGTTAAAATAGTAGAAAATCTCATGTTTTGCGTTGGAGTGGAGCATCCTTTACAGATACATTGTGACTTTAAAACTTATACTGATCACATCTGAAAGACTGCAATAAGTGAATAAATGAAACAGGTTAGGAGTACAATTTTCAAAGTCATCTCAGTGACATAGATGCTTTTTCAAAATGTAACCCTAGATTAATAGGAATAGAAACTGCTGCTAAAATAGATTAAATTTTAAAATTGAGGTTGTTTATATTACACACAGAGATGCCAGTATGAACCTGTTCACTGTCAATATTTGCTGTCAGTATTTGAATTATTGTTTTGTCGATAACTGAAAATATGGAAAAGATTGAAGAGAAAGGGAGACCTTTCATGGAGTTTGAAGTGCTATTAATTTTAATGCCCAGTGTACCGTTTTCTTTTATTCCATTTAATGTACCATTGTTGTACCTTATTTGAAATTTAAAATACAAATTGGTTTGTTTATAGAACTATATAAATATCAGTAGAGATCTTAAATGCACCTTTAATATAATCTGATATGGGGAGCTGTAATTTAGTGTACAGTACATAATTTGGGAGTTGATATGGTATAGTTAAGAATCTTGATTTAATATTAATTTTTTTATTTCTCTAGCCATAAACTCAATGTGTCATATGCACGTGGTACCAGTGGTGTATTGTAGCTAAATGAATTTCTTTTCTTTACAGGTTCAAATGTTTACCTAAGAAGAGAACTTATTTGCTGGGGAGATAGTGTCAAACTGCGCTATGGAAATAAACCAGAAGACTGCCCTTATCTGTGGGCACATATGAAAAAATACACTGAAATTACTGCCAAATATTTCCATGGAGTACGTCTTGACAACTGTCACTCAACCCCTCTTCATGTAGCTGAGGTGTGGAAAGACTAGGCATTTTTATCAAAAAGTTGTTTTTGTCTGTGAAATAAGATTCACAGTGCTGTTTGTGATGGAAGCCTGTGTATGTCCGCATAGCAAAAATTGCTCATGCATTAGCCTATCCAAGCTAGCTTGAATCCAGGTAATGCAGATAACAATAGCAATGAAAGCCAGCACAGGGTTCACAACAGGCTAGTGAGCTGAGTGCATATCTGGGGTCTATGCCAGGCTTGAACTACCTGTGCTGAAGCCTATGATTGTACTGTCTTCACTATTGTTGTTACTTGATTCAAGTGTTTTAGAGCCATACCCTCTGTATCTCCAGTCACAGAGCTTTATGTCAGAGAATATTGTTTTAGGTGTGGTATGAAATTCCTTGAAGTTTGTCTATTTTTTTTCTACTTTCTGATGAGTGCCTTCTCTCCTCAAGACAAAATCATTCTTAAACAATATAGGCTATTCCTATGTAACTTATTGTAATTGGTGTTGTCCTTTGTGAATGTGACGGGTTGGATCACAGAACCCCCCTTGGGAGCTGTCAACCGATGTGCCAGGACTACTTCTATTCCTGTTTTCCCAGCTAGCTCAGGACTCCAGCACCCTGTCTTGCTGAGCCAGACACTCCCGTCTGCTCCAACACAGATCCAGGGTCTGAATTACCTGCCCCAAAGCTGCAGGTTTACCTGAAAACAGCTCACAGAAGTGTGCTTGTCTATAGCACTCAGATGCCCAACTCCCAATGGGGTCTAAACCCAAATAAATCCGTTTTACCCTGTTTAAAGCTTATGCAGAGTAAACTCAAATTGTTCGCTCTCTATAACACTGATAGAGAGAGATGCACAGTTGTTTGCTCCCTCAGGTATTAATACACACTCTGAGTTAATTACTAAGTAAAAAGTGATTTTATTAAATACAGAAAGTAGGATTTAAGTGGTTCCAAGTAGTAACAGACAGAACAAAGTTACCAAGCAAAATAAAATAAAATGCGCAAATCTATGTCTAATCAAACTAAATACAGATAATCTCACCCTCAGAGATGCTTCAGTAACTTTTTTCCTCAGACTGGACACCTTCCAGGCCTGGGCGCAATTCTTTCCCCTGGTACAGCTCTTGTTCCAGCTTAGGTGGTAGCTAGGGGATTCTTCATAATGGCTCTTCTCTTCACTTTGTTCTGTCCCTCTGGATTCCCCCCCCCCCCCCAACCCACCCACTGGAAAAGCACCAGGTTAAAGATGGATTCCAGTTCAGGTGACATCACATGTCACTGCAAGACTTCATTACCCACTTGCCAGCACACCGATATACAGGAAGACTCACAGGTAAAACACAGCCATCTGCAGACAATAGTCCTGGTTAATTGGAGTCATCAAGATTCCAAACCACCATTAATGGCCCACACTTTGCATAATTACAGTAGGCCCTCAGAGTTATATTTTATATTTCTAGTTTTAGATACAAGAGTGGTACATTTATACAAATAGGGTGATCACACTCAGTACATTATAAGCTTTGTAACGATACCTTACAAGAGACCTTTTGCATGAAGCATATCCAGTTACATTATATTCACTTATCATGTTTTTATAAAACCATATAGACTGCACAACGTCATAGTGAATTAATATTTTGACACTTGAATCTAATTATTTTGTTTTAGATTACTATGGAATTTTTTTTTTCAAAGCTGTGTCTGATCTAGCATAGTGTGAGTGGCTATCCAACTAGTTCTCCCAGATGCATTTTTTTCCAATTAAAGTCTAGTTAATGAATATTTTCACAATAGTTATTTTTCTGATGACTGTATCAAAGCAGGATTGAAACTAATTGCAGATCTATAAGTCTTTTCTGCATTTGGGGAAACAAAATATTGATTCAGTTAAACCAGTTCTCACCCTCCTGGGAGCCATAGTGCAGACAAGCCTCCCACAGCTAGACGTGCTGTTACACCATTTGAATTAGACCTGCTTTTCAGCAGGTTTAACTGAACTGCTCATAAAAGAAGGCATAGCCATGAGACTCTTGTATAAGGGTATGTCTACTCTTAAAATACTACAATGGCACAGCTGCGCTACTGTAGCACTTCTCTGTAGATTCTGCTTACACCAACTGGAGGGGTTCTCCCATCAGTGTAGTTAATCCACCTCCAAGAGGCAGTAGCTAGGTCAACAGAAGAAGTCTTCCATCAACCTAGTGCTATCTAGTCTGGATCTTAGGTTGACTTATCAGCACTTCTCAGGAATGTGAATTTTTCATACCTTGAGCAATGTATTTACACTGAACTAATTTTCTAGCATAGACCAGGCCTACCTCTGGTTTAGCTGAAATGGTGGTAGAACTGATGCGAATGTTTTTTTTTTTTTTTTTTTTTTTGCACATTTCTCCAGAGTAGACATGGATATATCAAGTCCAGTACTGAGTGTCACAAATGTCATTTTTCAGCAACAGTGGGTGCAAATGACCATGAATTCGTTTTCAGCAGCTTTTCATAGTTATGCTAGTGTTTCCTATAATGTAAACTCTTGTTGCCGACCTAAACTATGTTTCATTGTAGCCTTTCACAATTTGTAAAGTATAACCTACAACAATATAGTTTGAAAAGGTTATTTTTAAGGGTTCTGCTTGTGTGGTTTTTTTTTTTTTTCTTTTTTTACCTTAGGACTTTTCTACACAAACAGCTGCACTAATATAACAAAATTAGATTCTAAATCAATTTAGTTAAGCGGATGCAACCCCTTTGTGTGACATGCTTAGATGTTAATGCAGTTTCTTAGTAAATTAGGCTAAACTAATATGAGGCCCTCTTAAACTGATTTCAGAATGTCCACAGACAGGTGTTGCACAGATTTAAATCAGTTTAGAAATTATTTAAATTAAATCAGTACAGTTTCTAGCTGTAGACTGGGCCTTAGAAATATGAAATCTCATTTTCTCTGCTTTTGGTCCTTGAAGGTGCAGAGGACTAGAATGGGAACTTTCTCACCCTTAATTTAAGTATTGGTGTTGTATCTTAAACAGAGATCTTTCCTCCCAAATGTTTGTTCATGCAATTGAGTTTAAAAGGTATTGACAAAAACAAGCAAAAGAAACCCTAAAATTTGAAGTAGTTTGACTAAAAATCCTGTGAGAGTTTTCAAATTATTCAGGAGGCTTTCCGAATAATCTTTATCAAAACCATATCAGATCTTGTAAATGTTCAGAAGCACACCATGGCTTTTCTGCAATAAATATTGTATATTTATTGAATTCAGTATATTTTTGTTTTCTTGAACAAAATTGTTTAAGAACTCAACTATGTATGGTTAGCATGCATATTAATATATTATGGTATATGCCTAGGTTTCAAGGGGCTTTCGATGAAGATAATTAAAAAGTTTATTATGATCTATAGGAGATGCTAGCAGCAGCCAGGTCCGTCAGACCTAACCTTTATGTGATAGCTGAACTCTTCACGGGCAGTGAGCACATTGACAATGTCTTTGTCAACCGCCTGGGAATTACCAGTCTTATTAGAGGTACAATAGACACCTGAAAGCCATATAGGATTGCTATATATGGTTCAAAGTTTTTAATATGAAACTAACATTGGTTTGTTTTTTATTCTTCTTGTATGTTTGTCCTTTGCAAATTCAAACATCTTTCCTTCTTCCTTTTTCTTTTAACTCCTCCATCTGTTGTATCCTTCTATTCCTGATTCGGCTTTTTCAATTTGTTAACTTTTGTACAATTGAACTTGTTTGGTTTCTTCCTATTTTGGCTTTCCATTTTGTCTCTGCTGCATGGTATTTCCCTGCTGCCCAATCCATGCCTAGCCTTGTATCCTTTCCTTTTTTCTATTCTGCCTTTTCCTTTTCTGTGGCTTCCTTGGCTGTGCTTTTTGCAGTACATGCTGGACACAGCTAGAAAACTGCGTGCTGATTTGTATGTAGTGGCTGAGCTGTTCACAGGAAGTGAGGAGTTGGACAATATCTTTGTGACTAGATTGGGCCTTAGCTCCTTAATAAGAGGTAGGCTTGCTATGTGTGTGGTTCCCCATCACCTCTGACACTGCATGTATGGTGTGCCATTTATGAAGAAAATGTCATGTATTGAACGTGCACAATTTATCATATTTCATGTATTTAACAAGTGCTCAAAGATGCATTTAATATTATGGTTTGTTTTATATTTATCTATTTAAGTATGTTATTGCATCATAAACTGAAAGATGCATCCCAAGTGTAAGAGGCCTAAAAGGAATTGTAATATATATATCTCAATCGGGAAAGGTAGGGATATTTGTGGCATAGCTTTCCCATACTTCCTGCTGATTGGTAGGTTTTGTTTTGTTTTTTTTAAATTAGTTGATCACCTGCTCTGAAGCCTGGTGGACCTTGAAAAGGGGATCCTAACTTTTTTTTTTTTTAAATTTCCCTCTTCCACCCTAACACGCGATGATAAACTACATAGTGGATGCCCTCAAATTATGGACACACTGCCTATAATTAAAGTTTAATGTTCTATTCATATTATCCGTTAATATCTTTGATTATTTAACATGCCAAATGTAAAACCATTTATTATAATCTCTTTATTGGATATCCTTTAGTTATGGTAGTAATTCTCCTGTAAACACTCATGCAAGTTTTGTTCTGTAGAGGCAATGAGTGCATATAACAGTCATGAAGAGGGAAGATTAGTTTACCGCTTTGGAGGAGAACCAGTTGGGTCTTTTGTTCAGCCGCGTTTGAGACCTTTAATGCCAGCTATTGCACATGCACTGTTCATGGATGTTACACATGATAATGAATGTCCTATTCAGGTGAGCACTTAAGTTATGTTAGATTTTCATGTTAAATACATGTTTTTTGTACTGTGATTCAGTCATGCCAATTCATAAGGGTTATGTAAAATGAAATTACTGTTGAATGGTGTTTTGGAAAGACATGACTGTAGTTAAAAGGTTGCATGAAATAAGTGGAATTGTACAGTAGTTCCCACTGCCTTTCAACCTTCTGTCCCTTTTGGAAGAGAAGAATAAAAGCTACTAAATATATCCTGTTTTGACTCTTGCATGTCCAGTTATTATGAACCTAATAATGTTTGCCTGTTCACCTGTTCTCTCAAACTTATCCTGGGAAGGATAGAGTGGGTAATAGTGGGAGGATCGAAGGAAGATTGCTGGGGATTGAGTTGACATTGTTAGGAGCTCTGCTCTTTTAAGCCTCGTGATGATTTTATTTGCTTGTTTGTTTTAAATAAAAGCCTGTTGAAGTTTTAATCTGTGATTACAGTGTGATAAGCACATCGATAAACAATGAGTTCTTCTGTAAAACTGGGTTTTCTATGTGCTGTATCTATGTGTTTGGAAGGAAATAAGAAGATGATAGACTGGGTTCATTTTACTGTTTTTATTCTTATCAATAGCACCGATCTGAGTATGATGCTCTTCCCAGCTCAATGATTGTGTCCATGGCATGCTGTGCTACAGGAAGCACCAAAGGCTATGATGAGCTAGTACCACACCAGGTCTGTCTCTCCTCTTTAAAACTTCAAGTGTTTTTTTTAAGTGAATCACTACTATAATACTGGAACACACATATTAAAGTATATACAATAACTTGGGTGACTTACTCATTTAAAATTTCAAGTAGATATCTTATTAGCTATTTCACTATATCAGTGAAAAATGAATTTGTAATATTGTGTGTGTAAGTAAAATATGGTATTTCCAATTATTTTTTCAGAATAGTTGATGTATGGCTAAAGTTTAATTTATTTGCAGATTTCTGTAGTCTCTGAAGAGAGGTTTTATGCCAAATGGAATCCAGCAGCAACACCCTCTACTCCTGGTGAAGTTAATTTCCAAACTGGAATTATAGCAGGAAGGCTGGCCATGAACAGGCTGCACCAAGAGCTGGGAGCCAAAGGCTTCATTCAGGCAAGAAATTGAAGTAAAATGTTTCACTCATTTAAATTTATTTTCAGAATAAGAATGTGTGTTAATTTATGTATTTTGTAGGTGTTTGTGGATCAAGTTGATGAAGATATAGTAGCAGTGACTAGGCATTGTCCTAACACACACCAGTCTGTAGTGGCTGTGTCTCGTACGGCTTTCAGAGATCCTAAAACCTCCTCCTACAGCAAAGAAGTGCCTCAAATGTGCATCCCAGGTATTCAAACCTGTTTTTGAAGAGTTGACAATATCAAGGAAATTTAAGTTTAAAGCTGAAACTGAGTGATAGACAGACTCCATACTTGTCAGGATGAGTCTAGTTGTTGAAAGTTATGTGATTAGTACGCAACATTAGGTACCTTTTATATGCTTTAATATCTATGCATCACAAATAGTTAAAGGGACACCAACTTGAAGAAATCACTTTTGACTTTAAAAAAGATAAGTCATCTGCCCCAATATCCCCATGGAAATGTTGTGATTTCATTTCCTTTCTTGCTGTTTGCGAATGAGCCAAACAAACAGGGAAAACTAATTAACTCAAGCAGAAAACCACTGGAACTGACTATATGAAAAGTGTCTTTTTTCTTTTTTGTCCGTATACAGCAATCTTAATATCTCATTTTACAGTATTCTTAAGTGTTACTAGTACTTATAGGTAAAAAAATTTTGATGTGTGGGTTTAAGTTGGTTGAAAGTGGTAGTTTAAAAAGAAGCATCCAAGTGAGTAAGAACTGGAACAATAAATTGTAGATATGTATTTTTGCAGGTCCATAAGACTTACAGTAGACAGCATTAGATAATTGAGCCTTCTGCATTGAAGTGGATATTTGATCTGACCTGGTGTAACATTTCTGAAGGAGCCATTGCAATTTTTCATATTAACCTTTAGTAAGGACCCAAATCTGCAAACATTTCTTCACTTGCTTGACTTTCCTCACATGGTAGTTCCACTGAAGTCAATGGAACTGCTAAAATGCTTAAAGTTAAGCACGTGTGTAAGTGGTTGCAGCATTGAAGGCTTAGTTTTTAGATCATGAATGGATAGAGCAAATAAGGTCTTGAATGTCAATGTGGTTGCTCTGTGTATTTAAAAACTGATGTCTTCTGTTTAAAATAAGATCTGTGACTGCTGTTTGGGAAGTGGTGCAGAGCTTTGCCCAATTCAGAACCCCCAAATAGATTAGTCATATCTAGCAAGTCACCTGTTGGGTTTAATACTGCTGGGTCAAGCCCTTATTCGTAATTTCATGACTGATATATCCCCATAACTCATTGTGAGTTAGGAAAGTTCTATCTTAGATTACATTATGGCCAATAAGTGTATAGTGAACATGTTTAATCAATCAAGATTGAGTCACTGTAATGTACAGAGTAGATAGATAAATAAATATATAAAATTCCTTTCAGATCTGTCAAATGTATTTAGTAATTTAACTGTGTAATTGAGACATGCATTTTCTATAGCTAAACTCAAAAATCTTGTTTAGTTTGTGTTTCAAGCAAGATTTAAACTTATTTTAAAACCAAGAATACCTTTATTTGTTTATTTATTTATTTATATTCACTAACAATAATTTTGTTTGCGTGTATGTATTTTAAGAGTTATGATATGTGATTTAACTGTTTATAGGCAAAATTGAGGAGGTAGTACTTGAGGCTAGAACTATTGAGAGAAATGTTAGTCCTTATAAAAAAGATGAGCATTTTATCAACGGATTACCTAATTACACAGTGGAAATCAGAGAACACATCCAGGTAACTACAATCTTTTCTCTATATTAGTAGATGCAACAATTTTTCAGAGAAGGAAAACTGAATTCATTATAGTTTCAACTGTTTCTTCTTTTCTAAGATCCAAGAAAGTAAAATTATAAAGCAAGCTGGAACTGCCATAAAAGGTCCCAATGAATTTGTTCAAGAAATAGAATTTGAAAACTTAACACCAGGAAGTGTGATAATATTCAGGTATATGATGATGATGATTATCAACTTACTAAATGTGTGTCAATTGGCTGCACTAAATTAAATACACTGGAGGGGTGTTTTTTTTTTTCAGTCTGTTAATTCTGTTACTTCAAAAAATAGTGGTTGGAGGCGCTAACTTGTACAACTTGTGCATTGATATTTACAGAGTTAGTCTCGACCCAAAGGCACAAGAGGCTGTCGGTGTACTCCGTAATCACCTGATCCAGTTCAGTCCTCACTTTAAATCTGGAAGTCTTCCCGATGACCGTTCAGCACCTATATTAAAAAATCTTTTTTCTTCGTAAGTGTGCCTTGTTAGAGTACATATAGTAGAGAGCTGGATTAGAGGCAGAGATCATCCTGCAAATGCTAATGAGTGACAATTCTTTGCCAAATTCTGCGTCTGTTTTGGTTAATGTATGAACAACTGTTTAGCCATCTTACTGCTCTATACAGAAAGTAGTGGTTCAGACTTTTAAAAAGTCCTCCTCTTTCACATGAGTAGTTCTGTGTGTTTGCTGCTGGCAGTAGATTTTATACCAGGAAACTTTACATCCTGCAGCAAGGTGTTCAGATGACTTTGTTGTCAACATGCTACGTAGGTTACCAATTCCATCTAAGTGGCTTTCTTAAAAGAAACTCGCATAGCAATCCAAAAACCAGTGGATACTACATTGTGCTTTTGTGGAGAAAAGATTTATCACTTTTAGTTGAATAATATTGAAATCTGTGATCATTTACTTAGTGTTTTCTGTACTTTATTTGCAATGATAAAAGAGATCTAGTGTATAGTTAACATTGTGGAAAGAAGTAAGCTCATTTTAAATCTTGTAAAAGAATAAGGACAAAAAGGGGAGGTTTGTTTTGTTTTTTGTTTCTTTTTAAAAGGAGCCCATAGTTACTCTTAAATCCATGCTATGGTTACTAAATAAGTGGCCAGATTTTTAAAGTCAGTGATAGCTGCAAGGTGCTTGGCACCCTTGAAAATCAGGCCCTGTTTTCAGGAGCCTAAACATGGAGTCTAACTGTAAGCATCCCTTTTTAAAAATAGCTTGGCCTAGACCAAATCCAGAATTCTTCATGAAGTTGATGTCCGTTATACAGTTAGTTATCAGTATTGGGTTTTTTCCCTTTCCCAGTATTGCTTCTAAATTAACCTTGGCTGATTTGAATCAAGTACTGTATCGGTGTGATGCTGAGGAACAAGAGGATGGTGGCGGATGTTATAACATACCAAACTGGTCTCCCCTTAAGTATGCAGGCTTGCAAGGTAAAAATTCATGCGTGCTTTCTTGTGTGGAGGAAAAAGAGGAGAATGAATCCTCTCAATCTAGATCTAAAAGGTCAAATAGTGTTAGATTTTGTGCACTGTTTGCTTTTCAAATAGAAAAGACCAAGTTGCTTCTGCTTGGTCTATGCAATATGTACTTGAAAGAGAGTAACAAGCAAATGGAGGCAAGATACTGAATCAAGAAACATCTTTTACTATTGGGGTAGAGGATGAGTTTAAATATTTACCACAGTTTGACTGTAAATTAATCTGACTTTTGGGAATACTTTAAAACCTGTTTAAGTACACCTCTAGTCAGAAACGACCTTATCTAAAATCCACAAATATTACCTATTACATGAAGTGTCAGTAATAGCTGTCATTTTAACATCTGAATGCCATTGTGATGTATTTTATAATTATCTGACTTAGATTTTAAGCCATAAAGAAGCATGGGCTCTGTGATTACACAGTATTTTGTCTCAAACTTACTGTGGGTCCACTGAGCCATAGCTCCTTCTCATTGTACAATCAAGCTAGAGCTGCATGTCACTACCGCACAGCTGAAGGAGCCCACCAATCTATTTCCTGTTTCAGAATGTCCCGTTTCTGCTAACTGGCCTTGGAGCTTTAATCCATAACTAAAACTCATGTTCTTAATAAAGAACTGGATTTATGTCTCATTACAACAATCTGTAACCCACTAACTCCCCTCCTTTTTTTTTTTTTTTTTTTGTCTTTTACTTTCGGGGGGTTTACTGGGCCCTTTACCCTCCCCCTTTTAAAAAATGGGGCCAAAAGTTTTCTCAAAAATGCCCCCCCCCCCATTAATGGAAGAAGGTTTGCGCGCCCCCCCCCCCCCCCCCCGTTAACAGAATCTGTCTGTGCTCCCCCTCCATTACTGCACAGTCAAGGCTTTCTCAACAGTGGGCCGCTTGAATCTTACAGCCAGGCTGCACCAGTAGGGCAGGGCCAATACCTGCCCCTTCTGCCCCTTAGGTTTTCAGGGTGGAGGAAGGTGCGTGTGACGGTCTCTGGGAACAGAGGCAGTGTTGGGTGTGGAGGCTGCCAGGAGCGTAAATCGGCACAGCACACTAACCCACAGGTTGGGTAGCCCCCTGAGATGAGTTAGTGTGGTGGTGACGCTCCCTCCTTGTCCCCCCAGGAGGCTGGCCTGGGCCTTGCCGTGTGGGGCTGGCATGAGCTGTCTGGCATCTCTGCTTTCCCCCCCCCCCCCAATGTTCCCTGGGGGTGCGCGCCCCACAGTTTGCACAACACTGCCTTAGAATATTGTGTTAACTACTTATGCTAAACAATCTGTTACATCTTGTATTTAGCTGTGAGATTCGGCGTACCTTTCTCAGACCTGAAGAAGAGCTCTGTGTAGCTCGAAAGCTTGTCTCTTTCACCAACAGAATTTGGTCCAATAAAAGATATCACCTCACCCACTCTGTCTCTGCTAAGCAGTGCACAGCAGCTTACAAACCTAGTTCTTCAAAATACTTAGGCATAGGCTTGAATATTTTTGAACTCCAGTGGGACTTCAGCACATGCCTAAAGTTAGTTAAGCATATGCTTAAGTGCTTTGCTGAATTGGGCCCTAAAGCTCCATCTAGCCTTTAGAACATATGAAGAAAAATGACATCAGGTTAAAAAATGTATTGCTGGTCCAGCTCTGGTTCATAATTTTTCAGACCTGCAACGTTGGATTTACTCCTTGAAACTGGAATTCCAGGTTGTGATAATCATGTGGCCAGTAATACAGTGTGCTGTATGTTTTGATTTTCAGGATTAATGTCCGTGATGGCAGACATTAGACCAAAAAATGATTTGGGTCATCCTTTTTGTGGTAATTTGAGATCTGGGGATTGGATGATTGACTACGTCAGTGACCGTCTAATTTCACGTGCAGGAGCCTGTGTAGAAGTAAGTACATTTATTAAGTGATGATCTTCCTTTCACTTATTGATAGGTAACTGTTACCATATAGATCGGGGTGACCAAACTTACTGACCCTCTGAACCGCATATGACAATTTTCAGAAGTTCAAGAGCCGGGGCACACCTTACAGGGCTTGGGGCTTCAGCAGGAGCGGGGCTGAAGCCCCGAGACACCCCCCCCCCCATCCCCTCACCACTGGGCAAAAGGCCCTACCCCACCATCCTGCTGCAAGGCAGAGGTCCTGAGCTCCCTCCCACCCCACCCCACCCCAGTCTGGTAGGTGGAGAATGGGGAAGTGTTTCTGCGAGCCGCACTTTAACAGTAAAAGAGCCATGTGCAGTTCGCGAGCCAGGGTTTGGCCACCCCTGATATCAATCATACTTATCTAAAAGCTACTCCTGGTGCAGGCATCTTCATTTAGGTAGCCATTTAGACCACAGAGGAGATGGAGCACTAATATGTCTCTCCCATTCGAGTTAAAGGAAATCTTCGAAGAGGGAGTGGAAAACGTTTGTTCCTTTTTTATTGTTGTATAAAGAAGGCTTGAAAGTTCCCCCCACCCCTTCTGCCTCAAAATAAATTTAAACATAAGCCTAAAGGGAAATATCTGCAGGGTCAGAGCCTGAATATATAAATATCTCACACAAACAAACAAAGTTAAAAGAACATGGCAAAGTCGATCACTCAACGGATAAGAAATGCCAGAATGAAGGTTACACAGGGGACCTGCTTTGGGGATGAATCAGTGAACGAATTTGTGAAGTGAAAGGAGGCTGCCGTCTGTAGGATCCCTACTTCATTTGTTGGAGAAATTGAAAGAATTGTAGTGAATGTGGCAGGGGATTGCAGTAAGAAAAGGGACGGGTAGGACAGTTGAATATTGTCCAGAGGAATTGGAATCTATCTCTGTCTCTGCCACAGAGTTGCTATGTGGTGCTAGTCAAGTCACTTAAACCAAACAAGTGGTCACAATTGTGTGCCTCATTTTCTGGTTTCCAGACTTCAGACCCTAGGGTCTGATTTGGACCCCTGTGCTTTGAATATATAAAGTGTTATAATGCTAGGTACTCTGAAAAAATCAGATCCTAGGTGTCTATCATTGGATGCCCAAAATTAGTGGATATTTTTTACCTTAATCTCTGTTACTCAATTCATAATACTATCCCCCTCATTTCACACGAGTGTTATGAAAATAATTTTGTGACATACTCAGATACCATATTGATGAGCATCATTAAAAGGTCAAGTGGAAATTAATAATTCTGTTTTCAGAACAAGGTTGAATAGTGTGCAGTAAATAAGGTATAGGGCAACACACTCAACAATGAGGAGAAAATAAAATATTGAATAGCTGCTCATTAACTGACCACTATCCATCCTATGCACTGAATGAGTTAGTAGTCCAATTGAACATAAAAATGGCCATACTGGGTCAGACCAAAGATCCATCCAGCCCAGTATCCTGTCTACCGACAGTGGCCAATGCCAGGTGCCCCAGAGGGAGTGAACCTAACAGGTAATGATCAAGTGATCTCTCTTCTGCCATCCATCTCCACCCTCTGACAAACACAAGCTAGGGACACCATTCCTTACCCATCCTGGCTAATAGCCATTAAGGAATTAAACTCCATGAATTTATCTAATTCTCTTTTAAACCCTGTTATAATCCTAACCTTCACTTTACTTCATTGAGAAAGTAGTACATGATCATATAATTGAAGACTATCATAATGCATACACATAACCTTAATTCTGGCATAACTTTTGAGTGCTTGATTTTGTAACCTTAATGTTGTTTTAACATAGGGTTTGTTATGCCTAATATCAAAAGTTTTATAAAAGCCAACTGTAAAAACAAATTCCATTATGTGCATCATATTGATACCAATGTGTTTTTTATCTATAAGGCTGGAACCTTTACATCGACTTCACAAACCTCTGCCACTTGAGCTCATGGAGTAACTAATAGCAGTAGTAGGTTGTCATCCTTTGTATTGACCAGCATTAGAGGGGGAGTGAGAGACACACTCTGCCAGTGGGTTTCACAGATACTTGCTGACCGCAGAGGAATGATGAGCCCCAAGAATCTTGAGTTCAGTCCAGGCTCTAGAAAAGAGCATGCTCTTGTGGTGACGGCCCCTTCTGCACCACTACAAGATTGACTCCGCCCCATCCCCTCCAATCTTTCCCTTTCCCAGTCCTAGTCTCTTTTCCTACCCAATCCTAGTCTCCAATCCTCAGGGTTCTTATCCCAATCTATTTCCGCCACATTCCCGGCCCTTTATCCAATCTGTGTCTCCTCTGCCCCCACACGCTGACTCCCAATTCCAGGCGTCTCATGCAATTAGGCCCAGTCTCTTTGCTCAGTCAGTCCAGTTCTCTCCTCAACCCCTGGCTCCTTGTCAGATTTGTCTCCCCATTACTCTGACCTTGATCATCCCCACAGCTCATTCACCAATCTATTTCCTCTCCCCAACCCCATTTCCCTGACTGGCTCTCGTTGGTGTCCTTGCCCAATCAGCCCTCCTCTTCTTCTCCCCGCCCCCCTTAGGTCACAGTTTCTCTCCTCCCTCCCAGTCTTTAGTCCCAGTTCTACCAGGCTCCTTGTCCCAATCTACTCCCTTTGGCTCTTCCCCCAGTTCGTTTCTTGTCCTCTCTACATTTGATTGTCAGCTTCTTCCTCTGCCATGCTGCCTGGGCACCAGCAGGGGGATTATAGAAGTGAAGGCCTGAAAGGGACCTCAGTAGGTCATCTAATCCAGTCCCCTGCACTCAAGGCAGGACTATGTAATAACTAGACAATTCCTGACCGTTGTTTGTCTGACCTGTTCTTAAAAACCTCAAATGATGGAGATTCCACAACCTCCCATGGCAATTTGTGTTTAACTACATGGACATTTAGGAAGCTTTTTCTGATGTCCAACCTTAACCTCCCTTGATGCAATTTAAATCTATTGCTTCTTGTCCTACCCTCAGAGGCTAATGAGAACAATTTTTCACCCTTTTTCCTTGTAATAACCTTTTATGTACTTGAAACCTGTTATATCCCCCATCAGTCTTCTCTTCTCTAGACTAAACCCAACTTTTTCAATCTTTCCTCATAGGTCATATTTTCTAGACCTTTAATCATTTTTGTTGCTCTCCTCTGGACTTTCTACAATTTGTCCACATCTTTCCTGAAATGTGATGCCCAGAACTGGACACACTATTCCAGCTGAGGTCTTATCAGCATGAAGTAGAGTGGAAGAATTACTTTTACTTTTCGTGTCTGGCTTACAACACTCCCGCTAATACATCCCAGAATGATGATCGCTTTTTTTTTTTTTTTTTTTTTTTTGCAACAGTAATTCTGTTGACTCATATTTAGCTTGTGATCCCTTATGACGTCCAGATCCCTTTCCACGGTACTCATGACTCCCTAGGAATTTCCCACTGTGTATGTGTTCAATGGGGTTGTTCCTTCCCAAGTGGAGTACTTTGCATTAGTCCTTATTGAATTTCATTCTGTTTACTTCAGACCATTTCTTCAGTTTGTCCAGGTCATTTTGATTTTTAATCCTATCTTCCAAAACACTTGCAGTTCCTCCCAGCTTGGTATCATCCACAAACTTTATAAGTGTACTCTCTGACATTATCTAAATCGTTGATGAAGATATTGAAAGAACCATAACCAGGAACAAACCCTGCAGGACCCCACTTGATATGCCCTTGCATCTTGACTGTGAAACACTGATTATTACTTTCTGGGAATGGTTTTCCAACCAGTTATGTGCCCACCTTATAGTAGCTCCATCTAGGTTATATTTTCCTAGTTTCTTTATGAGCAGATCATGTAGGTCAATATCAAAAGCCTTACTAAAGTCAAGATATACCACATCTATCACTTCCCCCCCATCCATATGGCTTGTTACTCTATCAAAGAAAGTCATTGGGTTGGTATGACATGATTTGTTCTTGACAAATCCATGTTAACTTACTAATGACCTTATCTTATAGGTGTTTACAAATTGGTTGATTATTTGCTTCATAATCTTTCAGGATACTGAAGTTAAACTGATTTCATTAAGAGCACTGAAGAGAGAAACTCCCTTCTCTTGGTTCTAGTGCTCTGACCTGAACCAGAGCAGCAATTACAAGGAAAGTGAACCTCTCTACACCTGCTGTGGAACATTCTCAGTCGCTCTGTGGGCTGGTGAATGTGTAGTTTGGTTAGAACTAGGACCTGTGAGGGGTCTGAGCATGCTTTATTGTGGATACACTGCTAAATTCTTAATCTCTGGTGCGCATGTGCAAACTTTGATTTTTTTTTAAAGGCTTATAACTTGGCCAAATTTGGGCAGTTTTTCACAGGAACAGCAAAGGGCACATCCCTGACAGAAAGGCCACTCCCTGCCAAATTTCAAGTCCCTGCTCCAAAGCACAGTCTCTAAAGCGTCTCAAATAAAAGGTGTCCAGAATTTTTTTTAAAACATTACAAAGCAACAATTTTCCCTAGCCTCATTCTCTGAAACAGCGGAACCAATTTGGCTGAAACATACAAAAAAAATTTCATTCTGAGGAAGACGTGTGGCATGGAAAACTTCAGTGTGAATGGTTAAAGTGTGGCAAAATTACAAGCAACTGAAAGCAGGATTTATAATGGGAAGTTTCTGCCAACTGGAATAGGTGGTGCTACCAGTCCTGCCTATAATACAAAAAACATAATAGGGGCCTGAAAAGTGTAAGCAAACTGTAACAGGAATTCTACCTGTTTTCCAGTGCAAAACATGATTGCCATAGTATTAATTCCCTGAAAGTAGCCTTTGCTGCATTCAGGATTTGTTAACTTACAAAAATATTATTCTAATAGGTCGGTAAATGGTTGAAGGCCATGTTCGTCTACCTAAAGCAGATTCCACGTTATCTTATCCCATGTTACTTTGATGCCATATTAGTGGGTGCATACACCACTCTTCTAGATCTGGCATGGAGTCAGATGTCTAGGTATGTCTAATAGTGTTGAAAGAAATGTATGTGTATGTTTACATTATGTTGTATTATCATTTGTGCATCAGGATAGTCCTTTAAACACTTTACATATGCTTACTTAAAAGGCACTAAAAGTTTTCTGGCCAAAATTTTGTCTTCCTTGAAACTGCAATAATCTGATTAGAATCCAAAAAAAGGTGCTCTCCTTATTAATCTTTCAATCCATTGCAAATGTTAAATGCACAAATGCAGTGTCTTCTGTTAGGTCTATCTCAGCTGCCTAACACAATTCCTAAACTATATGGCCGCCTGCATAATAGTACTGATGTACAAGAAGATACACTGGTGTAAGGCAAAAATAAATATTCATGTTGGCCAATGGAAAAGCATAAAGCTGATAGAAGGTACATACAGTTTTCACCAAGGGAAAATTATGAACATTGGACTAGAAGGTCAGTAATTTATTGTTGCTCCAGGACTTGGATTTGCAGCTAATGCTGGCAGTGCAATAATAGGGAATGAGACATTAAACAAGTGTCCGTCTTCCAGTCTTGAAAGGCTGCCTTTTCTTCATTTTTTTGTAATTGTCCCTTTTCTCGTTTTGTTTTGTTTTGTTTCTATTCTTTTCTGTTTTTAAACATGGCTAACATTAATTTCCTGTAAAAACAGATACCCTCTCCATCTTGGAACAGTTTTGATATCTGATATTGGTGTTTTCTTATTTTTCCGGGGGGGGGGGGGGGTGTTGTTTATGTTGTACTAGTCAAGCATGTAGACCCAGGCACAAATTAATAAAAATCATTTAAATGTATCATCTTTTTAAATATAGTTGAATTTTAAAATACTTTGTGTAGAGTTGAGATTTTTCTTTGCTTTAGGATCAACTAGGTAATAAAATACCAGAATGTTTTATCGTCTCCTTTCAATATAAATAATTTTTTTAAAATTAACATAAAAGTAAAGGCCAAGATTTGGAAGAAAAAAAATGGGTACCTGAAATTAGGGGCTCAGATTTATCTTTAGGCACCTAAATAAATGGCCTGATTTTTCAAGTGCTATGAACTCAGCAGCTCCCATTGGCATTAAAAATTTATGACTTAATATTAGGAACTCACTTTTGAAAATCATTACAGTATTTTGCAACTGGAGCACCCTTATGAAGCGTGTTTTTAAACTAGGCAAGGGGGGAAATGGGTGAACTTTTAACAGTGAAGTTGCTGAATTTGAAAAGAGATTTTGTGTTTGTTTTTTTCAATTCAACTACTTTGATTACAGCTTTGTTCAGAATGGATCAACATTTGTTAAACACCTTTCCTTGGGTTCAGTCCAGATGTGTGGGATAGGAAAATATCCTTCTCTGCCAAATCTGTCTCCTGCTTTACATGATGTCCCCTATAGGATGAATGAAATCACAAAAGAGAAAGAACAATGCTGTGTTTCCTTAGCAGCTGGTAAGTAAGGACTGATTCTGTGATTGTGGAAGCAGGTTGTCTTACAAAACAGTGCAACTACTTAGAAATGTGTAGACAGCAAGATCAATGTGCCGGGACCATGATGTTTAGAGACCAAATAAAAAATACTGTTTCTTTGTCAGTAGCTGTTTACTTTCCACTGCCTTAATCTGCTCTGTTTAATGTGAAGGTTTTTTTATTCTTGGGTTTGTTTTGTTTGTCTGAGAGAAGCATAACCAGGCAATGTTTCTGCTATTGATGTTGAAGGAAGGCTTGTGAAGAATTTCACTTTTGCTGTGTCTTCAACTATAAGCAACTTGAGCTACTCTATCATATTCTGAGACCTTTTGAGCTCCAGAATTATGTTCTCTTTCCCTGTAACTCTTCAGCAGTTGAAATACATTGTGGAACACTTCCCATAAGATTTCTAGTTTATCGCTTTAACTATGTTTTTATTTTCCGCAACTGTCACCTCTTGAACTTTTTTTTTAATCCCTGTTGAACTAAAAACATTCTTGCTAACAGTATAATCTTTATTTGCTTTTGTTAAAAACTTGCCACATTTGATCTTGACTTCAAGTGGTCACTAATTCCACCAAATATCTAGAGAACTGACTTTCCTCAGCTGGACATGAAATAGAAATGGAAATTCTTGGTAAAATAGCTCCTTAAATTGTCATGCGGAAATTGCAGGTCTGTGACAAATTAGAACTTGAGCATGGCAGAATCCAGCATTCAGCTCCAGAAAACTCATTCAACAAGATAGTAACCCTGGTTTTAGGAGGAGATAGTAAGTATGTGGTTTCCAAACTAATTAAGTTAGTTAGCTGCCTAGAAAGTAATTGAGAGAGAGGACCAGGGTTGAATGGCAGAGGCAGATTGTTTAGTGCAATTTCTACTAAATTGAGATTAATTGTTCCTGATTTTGGATCACTTTTTGCTGCAGTTATAAGCAATCTTTAAAAATATACGTGTTCAGAAGAATAAAGCATAGAGTAGTATGTGCAATTTCCTGAATGAATGTAATTTACATATTTCCAGATATATTTGTCTGTCTGGTATATTTTAGAATGTCTAAAATCTGACAGTTTCTAAATATAAAGACAGTTATTCTGGGAAATATGTTTGCCTTTGTTTCTTTCAATAAGTTTCACCTCTGTTTATAAAAGTGTTTTGGGTTTTCTTTTTTACATCTCTCTACATTTTATAGGTTTTAAACCTTATTGAAATGGGTTTTTCTTCATTCTAGAAGGACAAGTAATGAAAGATTTTTTTTTTCCTAATTAAGTTAAAACAAAAGTATGACCATTATACTTTTAAGACTCAAAATGCTTTGTTTCCAGCAAAGATATATTCAGAACTTTGTATCCTGCTTCATACTGACCTTAATTCTATAGCAAGCTCCCGTGACTTCTGTGGCAAACGATCCCTGAATTGTTTTGTGAACTGAAAATTCCATGTCAGCATAATTCTACCCAACTGTTCTTCCATTTGCTTTTGAAATGGGGGGGCCCTAAGTGCCTGCAGCAAAGGGAACACTCTCCCCACCTCCAGCATTCAGTAGGGCAGTTGTAGAAAGCATGGGACTCTGCATGTAATGAAACTATACATAACATATATTTTTGTAATGTTCTGCAGGTGAATTTTCTTTAAAGAATTTTTGATCCTGAGTGGTTTACACACACATTTAAAGTGCATTATTTAGAAAGTGAGCACATGCTGTACAGTGTGTATCATATGTCATAAATAAGGCTACCTTTTTAGTCACTGGTATTTTTAGTAAAAGTCATGGACAGGTCATGTGCAGTAAACAAAAATTCACGGCCCGTGACCTGTCCCTGACTTTTATTGTATACCCTTAACTAAAACTTGGGCAGAGGCCCATGAGTGCTCTGGGGGTGGAGGCGGTCCAGGGTGACACAGGTGCTGGGGGAGGTGGCCCAGGACCCCTGCTGGTTCTGGGGGGATGGGGTTTGGCAGGGCTGGCTGGAGCTCCCTACCCCATGTGTCTCTGCAGCTCCGTGGCAGTGGAGGGGATGGGGGATCCACGCGCTGCTCCTGCCACAAGCGCTGGCTGCACAGCTCCCATTGGCCAGGAGCCACAGCCAATGGGAGCTGCGGGTGTGGGGCCTGAGGGCACGGGCAGCGCATGGAGCCCTTTGGCTCCTTTGCCTAGGAGCTGCAGGATCATGCCAATGGGAGCTGGCACCCCCCCCTTAGGTAAGCATCCCCCAACCCCTAGCCCTGAGCCCTCTCCCACACACCCAAACTGCTGCTGCTGGCCCAGGGTGTGTGTGTGCACATGTGTAGAATTTTCATATTAAACAGTCTAATGACTTAGTTCGTCATGTTTACTCTTTAGGTTTACCACATTTTTCATCTGGCATTTTCCGCTGCTGGGGAAGGGATACCTTTATTGCACTGAGAGGTCTAATGTTGATTACTGGGCGTTATTTAGAAGCAAGGTAAGGATGAATGTATAACAGTCTTCATAGATATTAATCCATCTTGAAAGATTTCTCGCTTTCTATATATAACTGGAAGAAAGCTTACTTTTTTTCTGAAACAATTGAAATGCTCTCTTATTTACTGTGGCATTAGGCCTTTTTTGAATTCTTAGCAGATAGAACTACAAAATACTTACCATGCATCTCAGTTGTTTTTAAATGTTGGTGTGAAGCACCTATTCCATTTTTTTTATATGCATAACTTCTTCTCCAGCACATTATAGTGCTCATATTAAGTTTGAATGAAATGTATCTGCTACGGGTTTTTATTTCGATATAAAATACTTGTATCAGTATTGGAGAACAGCGGATTTGAGAATCTCTTTGCAATCAGATTTGAGGTATGGGGAGGTGTGTTTTGTGGAGATCCCTAATACAGCTATCAAAGCTGGAAGTCAGTGTTTTGTGGATCATTGCAAACTAAATTTTGTATGTGCAATGGAAGTCTAAAACCTAACAAATAAACATAAGTTTGTGGGCATGTCTTTTCCACTAGTCAGTTTTAATTTTTTGCAATGAAATATTGGTACTGAATTGAACTGAGAATGAAAGTATGGATTTCTCAAATTAACTCATTCTCAATGAAAACTTGTGTATGTATTTACTTTTGGTTATGGAAATATAAAACCAATGAAAGGGTCAAGTAACTACTAGCCTCACTCTGCAGCACTCTTAGATTCTGTTGTTGCAAAGGGATCTGCTAGTATGGTCCCTTATACCAGCCTGTAATTCCTCTTAAAGACAATAGGATTCCAGTAATGTAAGGGTCTGTAGTATTAAATGCCATTACAAGATTATACCTTTAGGTAAAACTCCCACTAAAGTCAATGGAGGTTTTGCCTGATGTAAAGAGTCCCGAGACTGATCCCTGTAATCAGAAATTCTCTCGTATATATGATAAATTTTTCCCCCATTGCCTCCTTTCCCTTTTTGAAAGGATCAGAAGATAATACCACTTGGGAGTGTCACATACACGATCAGGCATTCCTTTTAAACTTTGCTAAGGAACTTGGTTTTATTCAGTTATGAGATTCCTGTATTTGTAAAAAAAACAACAGATTAGGAAAAATACGTTTAGGATTAAGCACTCAATATTAATTTTAAAGTCGATATAAAATGCGGCTGAAATGTTAAGCATTCCAAAACACAATTCTGTTTAGAACTCTGCTATATAATGAAGGTATTTGGGGGGGGGGGTGAAAGGTTGAGCATACACCTTTAAATATATCCTGCCATGTTTGCGTTGGTTGGTATTACTGAGTATATGGACGGTTAAAAGCTTGTATTATGTGTAGTCACCTTTGTGCCATGAAACACCAGGATGTTGACATTTGCCATTCAATCCTAATTTGCCCCCCAACATATCTTGGTATAAAAATATATTGTATTTTTTAGTTTACTACTTGGAACTTTCACTACCTTGAAAACCAATACAGTGTATATCGGATTTTTTTGTTTTTGTTTTTAAGGAACATAATTTTAGCATTTGCTAGTACCATGAGACATGGTCTTATTCCCAATCTGCTTGGCCAAGGGACCCATGCCAGATTCAATTGCCGTGATGCTGTGTGGTGGTGGCTTCAGTGTATACAGGATTACTGTAAAATTGTCCCAAATGGCACAGACATTCTCAAGTGTCCTGTTTCCAGAATGTATCCTACAGATGATTCTCCTGCTCAGCCTGCAGGCACATTGGTAAAGTTTAATTTCTAATAAGATGTTTACATACTACAAACATAATTATAAGTAAATTAAATCCCAAAAAAACAAAAGAATCACTATTCAGCACGTTCTCCCACTCAAAGAAATATTTTTGCAGAGGTTAGCTTTTACCGGGGACAGCATTCGTAGTATTTTGAGGGACAGTGTTTGCTTATTAATGGAGGGCTTCCATTATATGGAAGATTATATAGCTATAAAAATTCTCTCTCATTTATGGTGGAATGTGCAGTAAAACAGGGATGTTCCACATTTTGGTTATTTGTCACACAGTTTGATGACTCGTATCAAGCACACAGATGGTGGAGAATAAAACTTTTTTGAAACAAGGGCATAAAGTCACCAGTTTTATTTCTAGTGTTCTCCAATTTTTCAACATTTGAAATTTCAATTTAAAAAAAAAATTGGCCAACTCTGATTGAATTTCTGTTGGATTGCTTGTAAAGTATAGTAATCTGAAAAGTTAAAGTACTTATCTGAATATTACATACAGCCTCTTTGTCTTTCTCCCTTGTCACACAAACAAACAAACCAGGACCAACCACTGTATGAAGTAATACAGGAAGCTATGCAACAACACATGCAAGGCATAGAATTCCGAGAAAGGAATGCTGGTCCACAGTTAGATCGAAATATGCGGGATGAAGGTAAGTAACTCGTGTTACTTAACTTGCTTATATGTGAGTAAAATTGTTGTACAGATTTTTTCTTTTAGTTAAGCTAATTTCTGCAAAACTATTTTTACATTCAGTGCATCTAACAATGTAATATTATAAATATACGTGTTAACACTTTAATTTCAGCTATTCTGGCATGAGTACTCTGTAAATAATATTAGCATATCCATTACAAAAATGTACGTGGTGGTTCTAGGAAGACCTTCGTCTTTTTCTTTCAGTGGTTCTTTAGAAACAAGCTTACTTCATTCTGATTTTCTTGCTTGGTAGGTTTTAATGTGACTGTAGGTGTCGACCATGAAACTGGTTTTGTCTTTGGAGGGAACCGCTTTAATTGTGGCACATGGATGGATAAAATGGGGGAGAGTGATAGAGCTCGCAACAAAGGAATTCCAGCTACTCCAAGGTACAAACTATAAGCTGTATTGTATAACTTTAGAATAAGTCAAAGTTTAGCCTCTTGCATAGCGAGATCCTTGCTCTTGGTTCCTATGCCACCAGTAATAAAACATGAAGAGTGATATATGAAATATTCCAGACCCTTCTGAATTCTATTTGACTATTATAAAACATTAACAGAAACCTTCTGTGTACCATGCAGATTCAGAGGAAAAGAACATTGCAAAACATATAATCTGTTGACATACTTTGTTCAATATTCTAGTCAAATATAATGTTAACTCTTCATGTCTAATGTAAATTACACTGCTGTAGCACTAAATAATTAGCAAAGTTAACTATTTAGATGTTGAGAAAATACCCAGTAATATTCTATGTTGATGCTTGTTGTGGGATTTGAGTGCTACCATATGTAGAACTTGAAATATTTGCAAAAGTTTCTTTCTTATCCTCCTTCCCTAAGGCTAATATTAAAATATTGTCAGTGAAAGCTCTGTATTCTGCTGACATCTATTCAATTTTAGATAGATGAAACATTTTTAAAAAATGTTACTATATGCCTGTAAACTGATGCAGACACAGGACAGGAGAAATAAGGTTGCTCAGATCAGTTGCAGTTGTGCAAGGCAAGGAAAGGTATTTGAACTATTATTGCAAAGCTTTCAGTGTCTTTCCACAAAATCGAATACAATGTCTGTTCGGTGGCTCTTTGAGACCTTGCTCATGTCCATTACACTGTTGGTGTGTGTGCTCGCTACATACACTGGTGCCAGATATTTTTCCCTCAGTAATATCCGTAGGGGACCAGCTCTGGCACCCTCTGGAGTGGCACGCATTTGCACCAGTAATAAGAAGCACCGCGGGCTCCATCTTCCCTCAGTTCCTTCTTTCCACCAGTGATGATGCTGGAACATCTCCTTGCTTCGGCATGATTTCCTGTCTCTATTGTGTCTAGTAGTGAATTTGTTGTATATAGTTGTTTAAGGTTGTATAGTTAATGATTCCCTTAGTGTTAAACTATAAATAATTAGTCCCATATGGGACTCAGCCTAGGGATGGGGCATGCCCTGGTCCCCAGGCTTCAAACCTTGTGACTGTTGCAAAAAGCCAATGCCAGTCAGTGATCCCCATAGAAGCTGCAAGTGTTTAGGGGAAACCCACGTGAGCGACAAATGTCACATCAGCAAGATCTTCAGGCCACAGACCAGAAAGGAGCCGGACATTCGTCTCCGAGTGTTCCTTACAGAGTCGGCCCTCGCACCAGCCTTGGAGCCAACGAAATTGGACTCTGCTCCAAGCACTGTGGCCTTGGTGCAGAACGCGCTGCCAGTAGCGACCTCTGACTGACACCAATCCCCATCCCGGTACCAGCTAAAAAGCAAAGAAAGGCCGGGAGGGGGTGTTCTCCGATGTCCTGTAAAGGGAAAGAGAGAGCTGGAGGAGAGCAAAGACCTGTTCGGGGCAGCTCTTCCCCTCCGGACAGTGGCCAGGCTCAGACTCCCACTGAACTGTCAAGCCCACTTCAAGACCCACCTACCACCTTGGAAAGGGGCAGAGGCACTCGGCACCTGGTGGTGCTGTCTACACCAGAGGCCTTTCAGGCCACTAAGGACATCTGTCCCTTCCAGTGCTGTCCACGCCAGCCACTGAGAGACCCCATTCAAGGGGTAAACCTTCCTTGGGACCCTTCCAGCGGTCACCATTACTGCGGCACTGTTCTTCGCTGCACAGGGTGCCCAGCCAGTGCTCACTGGAACAGTGCCACCGGGTCAGCTTACCTGCCAGTTTCTGACCCCAGACTCTAGGCAGCATTCCTCAGGCTGTAGGTGTCAATTGCCAGCGGTCTGGCGCAGACCCACAGAGGCGTGACACCCCTAGAGCCCTGGTGCCAGGAGCACTAGAG
The DNA here is from genome assembly GCF_013100865.1 of Trachemys scripta elegans. Classification (NCBI taxonomy): domain Eukaryota; kingdom Metazoa; phylum Chordata; order Testudines; family Emydidae; genus Trachemys; species Trachemys scripta. The sequence continues at coordinate 71,592,167 of NC_048305.1, read as the reverse complement.
CCGCTCTCACAGCACCATTCCTGCGGGTCAAGACGTCGGTCCCTGGAACCCCATCACTGGTTGCCAGATCGCCGGTATGGTTCACTGCGGGCATGACGTCGGTCTTCTCGCTCTCATTCCTACTCATGATCTATGGAGCGGCATCGCTCTCTAAGGACGAGCCACTGATCACCAGGCTCACGGCGCTGAGAGCCATTGCCCCCATACAGGTCCTCAATGGAGGTCCATGGCCAGAGCCGACGGGATCGGGGTAGACAGGTGGCCTCGGTATTGTCCTGATCCCCAGACAAGTCTCTCCCTTGGACAGCGAGGAGGAGAACCTGCCAACAGGCCACAGCCACCCACCAAGGGCATCGGCATTTCCCTCTGGGCCACCAGTGGCAGCATGGCCCCAATGCCAGTGGCCAGCCCCCTGCAACTATGGAACCCCTGGGGGTTTCCCCACCCATCGCAGGGCTTGGTCCGGTCTCTGGGACATCTACAAAGACAATCTGCAACAGTCTCCTGCCCTGATTCAGATGCAGAGTCGGGGTCAACCAGCCTCAGCCGAGGCTCTCCTAGCAGAAGTAGTGGAGTTGGCAGACCTGCTTCCTGATCATCTTCACCTGATGAGGCGATAGCAGGGCCCTCTCACTCAGTTCGGATGATGCAAGGGCCCACAAGGAGCTTTTGAGGAAGGTCGCCTCAAACCTGGGGCTGGAAGCTGAGGAACTGGTGGAATCCTGAGACTACCTGTTCCATGTTCTAAGTGCAGCTGCCCTCCCCAAGGTGGCATTGCCAGTGCACGAAGGAGTGGTAAAAACTACTAAGGCCCTGTGACAGACACCCTCCTCCCTGCCCCCATTTCCAAGCCGATGGAAAGAAAATACTACATCCCCGCTAAGGGGTATGAGTATTTTTATACCCACCCTGCCCCAAGCTCACTGGTTGTCGTCAGCCAATGAACATGATGGACAGGGCCAACCAGGATCGACACCTAAGAACAAGGAGGCAAAGAGGCTCGATCTTTTTGGTTGAAAAATTTATTCTACGTCTAGTCTGCAGCTGAGAGTGGCCAACTGTCAGGCTTTGCTTGGTCATTATGATTATGGACTGCCAAATATTATGGCCAAGTTGGCAGATTTGCTGCCAGAAGAGCCCAGGAAGGAATTCCTGGTTATCCTAGATGAAGGCAGAGCTGTGGCCAGGGCAGCCCTCTAAACAGCCTCAGATATGGCAGACTCTGTGGCCTGGACCGTAGCTTCAGCCATTTCTGTGAGGCGAGCATCCTGGTTGCAGTCATCAGGCCTCTCGATGGAGGTTCAACAATCCATCCAGGTCCTCCCATTCGATGGGCTGGCACTGTTTTCAGAGCAAACAGACAGTAAATTATATGGCCTGAAAGATTCAAGGGTTACCTTGCACTCCCTGGGCCTTTTCATGCCAGGGCCGTCAAGGAAGTGGTTTAAGCCGCAACAGGTTCAGGAACCAACCTTGATCAGCGCCCTTCTGCAAGAAGGAAAAAGCTATAAGCACTGGCAAGGCCAGCAGCTGACACCCTCACCTCACTTGAGCTTCACCCGTAACCAAGTGGGTAACAAGCAGGCATTTTGAGGGTGCGCGTGAAGGCGACCTTCCTGCCTGTGTCCTGGATCCTGCCTCCCCGCCTGAGCCTCTATAACATTGGACCAGTGGGTCCTCAGCACAGTTGCAGGGGGATATGCCCTCCAGTTTATTTCTATCCCACCCTTCCTCCCCGTCCCTCTTCAGGGACCCTTCTCATGAGCATCTGCTTGCTCAGGAGGTGCAGAGCCTTCTGCAGGTGGGAGCTGTGGAGGAAGTCCCTCTGCACTTGAGGGGGGAAAGGGTTTTACTCCTGCTATTTTTTTTGATCCCAAAAGCCCAGGGGGGTCTACACCCCATCTTCGACCTGTGGAGCCTCAAGTATCTTAAGAAATTGAAGTTCCGCATAGTCTCCTTGGTCTCCATCATTCTTTCCCTGGATCTGGGAGACTGGTACGCCGCTCTCGACCTGAAAGACACTTACTTCCACATATTGATATTTCAGACACAGATGGTTCCTACGTTTCGTAGTTGAGACTGCCCACTACCAATTTGCACTGCTACCTTTTGGCCTAGCAATGGTGCCAAGGGTGTTTATTAAATGCATGTCGGTAGTGGAGGCCTACTTTAGACATTGGGGTATCCAGATCTACCCATACCTCAATGACTGGCTCATCCAGGGCCGCTCCAGGGTCCAGGTCCACCACAGCATCGAGACGTTCCTTTTCAAGCTCTCGGCCTATTAATAAACAAAAATCAACATTGATCCTAGTCCAACAGATAGAGTCGAGCACTGCTCCGATAAAAATCTATCTGAGCCAGAGCATTCCTGCCAGAGGCCAGGTTCAGGGCAATGTCAAATCTGATTGCCAGCATCACAGCCCATCCGCTCACCATGGTCAGGGTCTGGCTCAGACTATTGGGGCACATGGCAGCATACACCTACGTTGTCCAACGTGCGAGACTCAGGCTGCGTCTCATCCAGTTGTGGCTGGCATTGCTCTATTCCCCAGCCAGACATCACCTAGACAAGGTCATCACAATCCCTCCCCAGGTGTACTTATCGTTCTGCCTCTCGGGTGGTCTGACCCAGTTCTGGTGTTGGAAGGTGTGCCATTTGCGACCCACTGTCTCCCTGATTTCAGATGCGTCCAACCTCAGTTGGGGAGCGCATCTCAGTACACTGCCCCAGCTGTCCGGTCGGGTGGTGTAGGTGTTTAGAGGTCGTCAGAATGCTCTTTCAGAAGTAGGGAGCTCCCCGCGTGGGCCTGTTTGCCACCAGACAGAACAGAAAGTGTCATCAGTTTTCTCTTTGAGGCCTCGGCAGAGGCTCACTCTCCGATGTCTTTCTCCTGTCTTGGTCAGGAGACCTGATGATCATCTTCCCACCAATTCTGATCATCAGCAAAGTCCTCTCGAAAAATCAAGATGGACAAGGCACGGGTCATTATGATCGCCCCAGCATGACCTCACCACCATTGGTTCGGCGTGCTCATGGACATGGCTGTTGCAGCCCTGTGGCCACTTCCCAGCTTCTCAGACCTACTCTTGCAGGATCACGGTTGACTCCTGCACCCAAACCTCGCCTCTCACCACCTCACAGTTTGGATGCTGCGTGGCTGAATCCAGAGGAACAAGCTTGCTCTGGTCAGGTACAGCAGGTTTTCTTGAAGAGTAGAAAGCCTTCCACCAGAACAACGTATCCGGCAAAGTGAAAGCGTTTCTCCTCCTGGGCGTTGGAGTGGAATATTTCCCCGACCCGGTCATCTCTGCAGTCCATCCTGGATTACCTGCTTCACTAAAAGCATCAGGGTTTCTTGCCTTCTCTTCGATCAAGATGCACCTGGTTGCCATATCAGCCTTCCATCCTCGCATCCACGGTAGATCAGTGTTCTCGCATAAGATGTCAATCAGGTTTCTGAAAGGCTTTGGAAGACTCTTTCTGCTGATCTGGGATCCAGTTCCGCAATGGGACCTCAACCTGGTCTTCTCCAGGCTCACGGGTCCGCCCTTTGGGCCTATGACTTGTTCCCTTTCTCATTTGTCATGGAAGGTTGCATTCCTTGTATCTATGACCTCGGAGAGATGTCTCTGAAATTAAAGCCCTCACTTCGGAGCCCCCATTCACAGTATTCTACAATGACAAGGTCCAGCTGCAGCCCTATCCGGCCTTCCTGCCAAACGTGGTATCGCACATCCATGTCAACCAGGATATCTTCCTTTCAGTGTTCTGTTCAAAGCCTCACATGACCAATGAGGAGAGGCAGCTGCACACTCTAGATATCAGGCGCACCCTGGCTTTCTACCTGGAGCGCATCAAGCCCTTCCACAGATGGACTCTCGCTGAGTTAGATGGGATGCCATTTGAGTAGCTCTCTGCTTTTCAGAGAATCATGTTGGTCATTTTGTTTTTCTTCCTCAGGCCTGTCTGGTGAGACTGTTGCTCTCCCCATCCCAACTTATTTTAATATGTACATGAGGCCACTAGGAGAAAATTGAAAGTGATATGATGCTGTCAATATTTGGATGACTGGCAGCTAAATCTCCTTTTTGCCCACAATAGTCATTTGTGTTTCCAGTTTTTGGCAGAAATTGAAGATTGAAGTATTCAGTTAGAGCAAGTTGGGTTGGGCTCATCACAGATGCTGGGAGGTAATGGAAAGTGTCTGGGAAGGACATCAGGAATGGTATCTGCCTCTGTATATGGAAGGGGGATATGTTAATGATTTGTCAAGAAGTTTCACTTTCTAGAGCATTAAATGTGAGTTTAAACTGACAGTAATTAATCCTTGTTTTTTAGAGATTTGAATATATTCATGGGGGGGGGGGGGAAATCTTCAAATGTTGGTATCTGCATAAAAAGTCTGTGACCTAATATCTTCATTTAAGTTTCTTCTTAAAATGAGTAGCTGTTCTTTTTTCATCTTAGAGATGGATCTGCTGTGGAAATTGTTGGCCTGTGTAAATCAACTATTCGTTGGCTGCTGGAGTTGTCAAAGAAAAAAGTGTTTCCTTATCAGGGAGTCAACATAAAAAGGCATGGTAAGCAGGCTTATCTCACAAATGTGTGGTCGGTGTAGAACCATAATAATTGAACCAGGGTCAATATTGTCTTGCAATCTGTCTACCTTGTGAACATTTTATTAAACATTATGTTTGGGGAATGGGTGTTCATAAAACTATGGATAAAACTAATTGTTGTTTTTGCATCTAAGTAGCAAAATCTATGCAAAGCCCACAAAACACACTTTTTTGTAGAGTATATAACTAAACCTCACTAGCCCAGCTTTCTGCTTCTGTAGGGTACCGATATGGTTATGAATTCACTTGTTAGTTTGAGCTGGTTATGACAGGAGTTATAAGACCTCTTAAGAGTTAAGTGAAAGATTATTTTTTAGTTGTTTGTACTGTATGCTTTTCTCACGATAGTTTCTGGGGAGAATTCAGTACATATTACTGAAACTGAATATGTAAGCTGTTTAAAACCTCTTAACAAAATAATGATTAATCTTGGGAAGCAACTATTTTAACTGTTCCTTTATGCAGTACTACAAAATACAGAAAAAACACTGCCATCAGCATCTGTCATCCTAGATATTTCAGCTTTTATTTAATCATGTAATTAATGACTAATTTTTCTTTTAAACTTTTTAATCCATGGCTTGAGTGAGACTGTGTATGATTCTGTACTTGATAAAAATTGCTTACAATTTTGATTTATAATATCTGCAGCTCCTTCCCTGATTTGCTGCCTCAGGTACCACACAAACTGGGCTCTGGGAACACAGCTATGTTTAATTTGTATGCTTCACCCTACTGTAGGTAACTTGAATCACTGACGAGCTTAAAGTGCATGCAGCTCCTGATGACCTACAAATTTATTTTAAAATTAGCCTTAATTTCCATCCACAATCTCTGGCCTGTCTGCTTGTTTAATTCATGTCAAGGCTTAGTTTCTAGAAATTGCCTACAACATAATACTACAAAAATAGAAATATTGCAGATGGAATCTAACATATGGCTTCAGTTGCCCTTCTGTTTTTTTGCCTTCTTTTGGCTGATTTCTTACAAGTAAAAGATCTTCTACAAAGCAACCAACTATATTCGTAACATGCTTTTGATAAACCACATAGTTGGGGAGAAAAGTTTTATTGGTGTTACATTCTAAGTCCCTCTAAGCTGCGCAGCAGCCTATTAAGCGCCTTGTAGGTGCTCAGGGCTGCGACAGGGAGAGATGCATCTTCCCCCAGCCCTGGACCTGCCACCGACGGGAGAGGCACCCCTCCCCCAGCCCCAACCCAGCCCCGTACCTGCTGATTGGAGTTGACATTTCAATACTGAATGAGAGATGATAGGGTGGGAGTTGGCTGCGAAGGGCCCCAAAAGTGAAAACAAGTATTTTATGTTTGATACAGTAGAGAAGAGGGACCCAGTGGAGAGATGCAAAGAGAGGGGTGACATGGTCAAAGTGACATTGAACGAAATTCAGTAGTACTTACTTCAGCAAAACTCTGTTTCCCCTTACCTCAGGAGAATCTCCAAGTGGAAGGTTGTGGCCTTGTCCGCACCTTTTGCATTGAACACTAAGCAGACCAGATAATCTATCCTTTAGTCAGTTTGCGGTGGGTACCAGACAGCACTGAAAGGCTTTAAAAGGGATATTTGTGGAGAATAGGAACACCTTTTAGCTTCATTGAACTGAGATTTTTAGAGGGACAAGGGTGGGAAAATGATAAATACTTAACCTTAAGGAGTCTCTTAAATAGTGACAGGTATCTATGCTAGTTGTTGTAAAAGAAGTAGTCTGTTGCCATGTCAAAATGTGTCCTGAAAAACTAGAGATTTATTCACAGGGCAGTTTAACAATTGTTATATATAACAGAGGCTGCTACTACTACTAAAAAACCAAGCAGATCTGATGCATTCATAGTTGGTCTGTTTAAATCACACCCCAGAGGAAGACAGACTAGGCATAAACCGATATAAAACAAGATCTTTTACATCTCATTTTTCAGCAAAAAATACAACATTTACCCCCTCCCAGCCCCTGGCCTTGGATTCACTTAGCTTTTGTCCATCTTGATGCAACAGTTTAAAAAAAACCTAAATTCTATTTAAAAACTAGTTCATAATAACAGTTTAAACACTATTTTCTGGTTAGTCTGAATGAGGCATAACCATGTGCTAGACAACAAGCTAACTAGTAGAGCCTGGTTTGACTACACCATTTCTTAAAATGACTACTCCCCATCCAGACTAGACAGGCAAAACTCTTTGGGCCTGAACCAGTATTAAGCCATGTTTAAAATCTACTCCCCTAATATTGTTTTATTCCCAATATTGATAAGATTTCAATCCACACTATCTCAGGAAAAGGGAAAAGAATTTCCCACACCAGCTTTTGAATCTAGATAACCTGGATATCCTTGAAAGCATTTTGGGGGCCATTGGCATAACCTTCAGTTTTCACTTTTATACACCTCTACCCCGATATAACGCGACCCAATATAACATGAATTTGGATATAACGCAGTAAAGCAGTGCTCCGGGGGGGAGGGGAGCTGCGCACTCCGATGGATCAAAGCAAGTTCGATATAACACGGTTTCACTTGTAACGCAGTAAGATTTTTTTGGCTCCCGAGGACAGCATTATATCAAGGTAGAGGTGTACTAATCTACACATTATAATGGCCATTCCTTATTTTATCAGCAGCCGTAGAAGTTTCTTAAGACTTCAAGTATGCAAGAGTCAGTAATATTTACAAAACTAAGGAGAGGAGTAGACTTATTGCTAGAAAACAAATCCTGTATATTAACATTTTTCAGGAAAAAAAGAAACCATCACATATGACGAGTGGAACAGGAAGATTCAAGGGCACTTTGAAAAGCTGTTCTTTGTCTCTGAGAACCCAGCAGATGCTAATGAAAAACATCCAAATCTGGTTCACAAGCGTGGCATATACAAGGACAGCTATGGAGCTTCAAGTCCTTGGTGCGATTACCAGCTCAGGCCAAATTTTACTATAGCAATGGTTGTGGTGAGTGGAAAAACATGTTCATAGTCACAGCTCCTTTAACTATTTTGATTGAATTGAACTAAACTTGAGGGGGCCCATTTGCATGGGGTAAACCAGGAGGGACCCATTGCTTGGAATACACTTGTATCTTTAATGGAGTAGTGGTTTTTTTTTTTTGTTTGTTTGTTTTTTAATAAACTTTCAGCATCAGCCCATCTAGAACCTCTTCCAAAGGACTTGCCTAATTATGTTTAGGCCTGCTAACCAATGTGTCATTAGGATAATTATAAAAAGGAACTTCCTGTATTGAAGATGCGTTTGCACGGTGCTACTGAAAATTGCCTTTTTTGTTTTGTTTAATTTCTTTATGGAATTTTTGAGGAGTCCTGATACATTTTATATCTATTATAAAGGGCTGTAGTTTTCTCCATTGAGCATATTGAAACGTAATAGAAATGTTTGAAATGCACTATGCAGTTTGTTGATTTCATAAAAAATACTAATTTTTTAAATGCAAAGTTCATTGATTAAATCTCTGTTATTCTGCCAGGCCCCTGAGATATTCAGTCCTGAGAGAGCCTGGAAAGCTCTTGAGATAGCAGAGGAAAAACTGCTTGGCCCACTGGGCATGAAAACGTTGGATCCAGAGTAAGCATATTAGAGATCATTATGTGTAGTATGCATAGTTTTAATCATGTAACCAGACTAACAGTATAAAGTTCACTTTGATATGTTTCATTCATTAAGAATACCTCAAGAAATGCACTAGCTAATTACAGTATAGAATATATTTATTTTAGTCAAGATTATTTAGCCGTTCTAAAGCCAGTTCAGATTCATTTAGTTATTTACAAAATCACAATTTTATTTACTATTTTGCTCCCATTAGAAGTTGGTCATTAAATTTTCAAAAACTTCTAATAAAACTGGCAATACAGTATTAGTATTAGTTTGAAAAAAGGCAGCACATAGAATTTTGAGCATAAGTTATGACAGAATTGTGACCAATATACTATAGTTATGGACTGAACATAGAGTTCAATAGGTCTTGCATAAACTAACAACTGAAGAATATTAATTCTATAATTATCTTGTTAGGGCCACGATATAATGGTCCTTCCTTACTGTCTCCCTTGTGCTGTGCTGAGTACCATCTAACCATGTGAATTCATATTATTTTGAGTTATTTCTCTAATGCATTGCATAAATTTTATTTAACTTGTTGCCTTGTCTAAATCCTTTACTTTCTTACAGTGATATGGTTTACTGTGGAGTATATGATAATGCCCTGGACAGTGACCACTACAATGTTGCCAAAGGTTTTAATTACCATCAGGGACCTGTAAGCTCTAAAATTCCTGAGTTTCACATTAAATTAAAGTCTGTTGATATCTGAAATTGATAGCTATTATATTATCTCTTGTATCTTTTTGTTTAGGAATGGCTCTGGCCTATTGGATATTTCCTTCGTGCAAAGTTGTACTTTTCCAGGTTAATTGGTCCAGAGATGTACGCAAAGACTGTGGTTTTGATTAAGAATGTTCTCTCTCGCCATTATGTTCATCTTGAGAGGTAGGTCATCATACAGTTAAAATATTAATCCAAACTAGTGGTGTCCAATGTCCAGTTGCATATAAAAGATATAGACACACACAAACTTTCTTCAAAAAATGTTTTTGAGCATTTAAGACCTACAAAATAAGCACCAGTGATTTGGTGTTTTATGAGTGTAAAAGTCACCACTATACAGTGTGCCATTTAAATCCTACATCAGCCTTCAAAATAGGCTAAACATTACTGCTTTTCTTTATCTGAAATATTTAATATCTGCCCTATCACAAAGTGAGAGCAATTTTAAAATCAGTCATGGAGAAGAATAAATAGAAAATATTTATTAAGAGAAAACAGAATTTGAGGTCTAAATTGCAAGACTACTTACAAAAAATGTGATGCAGAAGAAAAAATATGGATGTGTACTTTCAAAACTGCTCGAGCTATATTTTTCAACAGTCTGAGGGCTGATCACAACAGGTTAAATAATGTAAGGAAATAACCGTTAAATTGTATAAAATGGGATTACATAACTTCTGAAGTTGATTGGGTAGGTCACGTGAATGTGCCAATTAATCATTACTATAGAACTGCATTTCAGAAACTCATCACTTCACTGCACAATGGAAATATTACTGCATTAAGAAAACAGAGGCATTTACTCTCCTACAGTGCATATGGCTTTCCCTAATTTTCCCCCTGGTCTTTTATTCTCTTGTCCACTCTTTAGTCCTTCCCTGTTCTTCCTGCAATATTTTTTTCTCTATACACTTTTTCTTCTCCACTATAATTCTGAATAATTCCCATTTTCACCCCTCGCAAAGCATTTCTAGATATACAGAGATCCTTCAATATGCCACCCACCCAGTTTAATGGGTGGGATACTTGATTGGACCTGCATCATTCTGGACAGTTTTAGAATAAAATGGGGGGAGTGTTCTCCTTCCCCATGTGTGCTCTGCCACCCATTGGCCAGCCAGAGGGAGATGGGAGTTAACTGACTCCTTGTTCACCACCATTATCAATTCAAACCCTTGCATGGGGTTTCTCAAGCATCTTACTCCATTTTATTTGAACCCACTCTTCCTTCCTGTAGTTATATAGAAGCATATAGTAGTATAAGAACTGTGGGTCTGACCAATTGCCTGTGTTAGAGAGAAGGAAGCAATTTTTCACATTGGGGCCAAATTAGCTGAGGCCTAGGAAGTTTTTTTTCATAGCATCATAATGGCAGTTAGGTTACATAGGAATAGCACCTAAAAAATCTAATATTGGGAATTTGTAGGAATGGTTAATTCATCATAGTTTATGGCTAGCGTCCAGTGAAGATGAAAGGCCAAAAGGACCAGCACCATCCTCAACCTCAAAATCCAATGACCAAACAAAAAGTAGAATTGGTAGTGCCGAAACTTGTGGCCTTGGGATGTCTATGATGGGCAATCTGTAGTTTTATTTTCCTGTGTTATCATTAATGTCTAAAAGCAGCTCTCAACATTTCCTTTGGTTCTCAGATACTTTATTTCAGGGGTCGGCAACCTACGGTACGCGTGCCAAAGTTGGCATGCGAGCCGATTTTTCCTGGCACGCGGCGTGGGCTGAGCCGCCCACTCTGGAGTTCCCTGCCGGCTCCTGCGGGACCTGCCGCGGGTTCAACTCAGCACCCGCTGCTGGCCTGGGGGGAAGGAACCCCAAGCTGGCAGCGGGCTGAGACCCCGGCTGGCAGGAGCCGCTGGTGAAAACCCCAGAGTGGGGTTGGGCTGAGACGCTCAGCCCGCCCCGCTCTGGAGTTCCCGCTGCTGGCCCCTTGCCAGCCGGGTCCCGCCACTGGTCCCACTCAGCACCCGCTGCCGGCGTGGGTGAAGGAACCCCAGGCTGGCAGCGGGCTGAGACCTCAGCTAGCAGGAGCTGGGGGCAGAAACCCCAGAGTGGCGGCAGGCCAAGCCAGTCGCTGCTCTAGGGTTCTGGCTGCTGGCCCCTCGCCAGCAGGGGTTCCTACCGCGCAGCTCCACTCACCTTGCTTCCGGTTGGAGGCTCCCTTGCAGACAGGGTCCAGGCCTTCAGGCCTACCAGCCACCTACTCCACTCACCTCAGCTTCCAACCTTGGTTTCCAGCCCTTACTGAGCCTGCTTTCGGGCCTGGAGTCCCAGCAGGCCACCCTGGGATCTGCTCCTGGCCTTGGATCAGTCCTCTTCAGCCTCCCTGCTGTGGCCCACTGTCCCCAGCCTGGGACAGTGAGGGTTGCACGCCAGGCAAGAGGGGGTGCAGCTCAGCACCCCATCTTAAAATTGCTTATCTTAGACCACACTGCCTTGGACCTTGTGCCTGCCTTCTATTGCCATTTTTTTTCCCACTGAGAGTTGAAGGGAACATTTGACAAAATGGCAGCTCCTAAGAAAGCAAAGCTAGATGTTCGATCATTTCAGCCTGCTTGGACAGATGCATTTGGTTTTATTGAAAAGAAGGACAGTGCTATTTGTGCTTTCTGTTATGAAAGTGTTGTTTGTCGCACATCAAGTGTTCGACATTTTGAAACAAAGCACGAGAAAACCTTTCTTGATGAAGCAGACAAGACTGAATCAATCAAAAAGGCAGTAGCCGCCTATGAGAAGCAAAGCAGTGTTTTTAGAAGCTTAAGTGTAAGTAAAAATCAAGCTACAGAAGGAAGTTACAAGATTGCACAGTGCATTGCAAAAAACGGAAAGCCGTTTACAGATGGGGAATATATAAAAAGTTTTTCTCAGCAGTTCAGAGATTTTGTTCAATGATTTGCCAAATAAAGATACAATCATATCTAGAATAAAAGAACTGCCCGTCTCTGCTAGAACAGTTGAGAGACGCATAAGTGAAATGGCAGAAAACATTAAGGAAAAGCAGACGACTGCATTGAAAGACACAGCAGTGTTTAGTGTTGCAGTTGATGCGTGGATACAAACGATGTTCCACGTTTGGCAATTGTTGCAAGATACTTTGCTTCCGATGAAATCCAAGAGGAACTTTGTTGCCTAAAACCCCTGCATGGCACAACAAAGGGGGAAGATATACTGGAAAGTTTTGTAAACCTTTTTGAAGAACGAGGAGTTGACATCAGAAAAATATTGTGTGTGACAACAGATGGTTCTCCTGCCATGGTTGGAAAACAGAAGGGATTTGTAAAGTTACTTGAAGATCAAATTGGCCATCCGACAGTCAAATTTCACTGTATCATCCATCAAGAAAACCTGTGTGCAAAAATTTCTAATTCAGAGCTTAATAATGTGATGAATACAGTGATGCAAATTTTGAATTTCTTTATTGCTCGATCTGCTTTGACTCGCAGACAATTTCAAGCACTGCTAGAAGAGATGGACAGTGCTTATAATGACATCCCACTTCACAGCAACATTCGGTGGCTAAGTCGTGGCAAGGTTTTGGTGCGCTTTGTAAACTGTTTTGAGGCAATCAAGGCCTTTTTGTAGGAAAAAGAACAAAACTACCCCGAACTGGATGATGACTAATGGCTGTGTAAGTTCATGTTCCTAACTGATATCACTGCTCACCTGAATGAACTCAACCTCTGTCTCCAGGGTGCAGGGCAAACAGTTCTGGATCTTTATGAAGCCTGGAAAGCATTTGTTGTGAAACTAGCAGTTTTTTCTAGGGATATTCAAACTTCTACTTTCCGCTACTTTCAACACATAAAAGAGCTATCGACACGTTGCACTGTCAGTGTCGATGAGATTGGAAAGTACATGCAAGAACTGGTATCTGAATTTTCTGACAGATTTCAAGATTTCCAGCGATTTGGCCCAATGCTTTCTTTCTAATTAAATCTGAAAAGTTCAACGAAAGCGACTTGAATTTGTCTGTATTTCAGGGGATGGGTGTTGAAGATTTTGAAATGCAACTCATTCAGTTAAAAAGCTCAGAATTGTGGACATCAAAGTTTGTGGATCTGCGGAACGCACTTGAAGCTAACGAGAGAGATCATGGGGCCTCTATTCTGACCTGCTGGACGTCCCTGTCAGTGAAATTTAACTGTTTGAAGAAAACTGCATTTGCAATGCTTTCAGCATTTGGATCCACATACCTGTGTGAACAGGTATTTTCACACTTGAAATCTGTCCTCTGTCCCTCTCGGAGCCGGTTAACAACTGATCACTCAGAAGCCTGTCTGCAGCTTAAAGTATCCAAATACGTGCCAGATATTGGAAAACTCAGCAAGGAAAAGCAAGGGCAAGGATCACACTAAACTGATAAGATCTGCATTTTAATTTAATTTTAAATAAAGCTTCTGAAACATTTTGAAAACCTTGTTTACTTTACATATAACAGTAGTTTGGTTATATATTATAGACTTCTAGAGAGACCGTCTAAAAACCGTTAAAATGTATTACCGGCACGCGAAGCCTTAAATTAGAGTGTATAAATGAAGATTCGGCACACCACTGCTGAAAGGTTGCCGACCCCTGCTTTATTTCATTCAGTTAATGAAAAACTGAAGGGAGAAGTGAAAAATAGAATTTTATTTAAAATAACTAGACTTACCATTTAATTTGGAAATCTTATAACAGCTTGAAATACACTTTCATAAATAGCATGGATAAAAACACCACTCAGACTAGTAAGAACCTTATGTGCATGCACAAAATCATGCTGATTTCATTATTTCAGTCACACTGCAAGGATAACCTGTACTTCTCAGGTTATTGAAGGCTCCCCCGCCTGGAGTCTCAGGAAGCTCCTGCAACATACGCATGTTTTAGTATTACCGTGTACCTTGTCATATGTTAATGCTCTTATTTTTATTTCATTGTGTTTGGCATTTCTTCTTTTGTACACTTGGTTTAATTGACTCATACTTTTAAAACATGTTAGAAGTATAATCCTACAAGAGAAATGTTCTTTTAATTTGTTATGAAATATAGTATTAATCATATTTTACACTGGGATTTTTTAACTTTTTTATTTATTTTTTTTTGGTCAGGTCATCCTGGAAGGGGCTTCCAGAGCTGACAAATGAAAATGGGCAATATTGTCCATTCAGCTGTGAATCACAAGCCTGGTCAATTGCTGTTATCCTTGAGGTTCTTTATGACTTGTAAAAGTTGGCTTTGATTACTTGGTAAAATTTGCTATGTACTTGTATTCAAAAGGTACAAATGAACAGTTTGCTCATACTGTAGTGAAAATGTTTTGCACAGTCACTTAAATAACTATGGTCTGATTTTTTTCAAAGGTGCTTAGTATCTGTATCTCCCATTCACAGAAGAGGTATTTAAGAGTGCTGCTCAGCACTTCTGTAAATCAAGTCATTAGTATGAATATATATACACTTGATACAGAAAAGCTTATAAAGCAGCAACTTGGAGAATGTACACAAATGCATTTAAAATAGCTTTTGATTTGTACGCATACTAAATTAAACTATATCCTGTATAGCAAGATGTTAGAAGAATAGTCTAGTTCCAAATTAGAATATGAATGCCAAGTGGTTCCAAAAATCTGAGTTTAAACTCATGGGGTTCTCTTTTCCATATTTTCTCTTAGTCAGTAGATGCTATGCACGCTCATCATGGGGGAGAATAGATTGTACAGGTATAGGTAGTATGATGTGTTTTCTGCCGCAGTCATGCATTTCATAGATTGCACTTTCATTAGTGTTTTGTCCCTCTGTGATGAACTGTGTGGCTTTTCCTAACAATTTCTTCTCTTCCATGTTCAATTGAACACTCCATTAAAAAAATAAAGTTTTCACTCTTTACAGATAATGGTAGTAAATTAATATCTTCACAAACTTTAAATGAAATTTGAAGACTGTAATTCTGAGCAATGACGTGGATGTATCCTGTGTGAGATACTTTTTAGGTTATTTTTTGTGTTGTGGACCATATGGCCAAATTGTATTTCTTGAATTTAATTTGGTTTAAAATAATGTACATCTGTCAACAAATTTGTTCCACCAGTAGGAAACCGGAAGAAAGACTTTTATCATGCAATGGCCTGTACATATATCAGGTGAGGTCAAAGGATCCAGGAGCCCACAGGGTTGGGTGCTGACTTAATGATGAATTTGAAAGAATTGTAAATTTATTTCAGCCCTTGCTTCGAGTAGTCTTCTTCCCTGGGGGGTGAAATTCTGGCTCTACTGAAGTCAATTGAAAAACTCCTTTTGTCTTCAGCGGGGTCAGGGTTTCACCCCAGTTGCAGAAAGGGGGCAGTCTGATTCCAAAGTCTTCAGATGTGATGCTAATAAGAGCAAGGGTACTGACAGCTGCCTGTTGCTATTCTTCCCTTGAATGTTACTTCCATAAAAGCATTTGTTCTGTAATATATAGACACACACATACCTTTACCTGATCTCAATCCAACCTTTTCAAAAATTTGGGTACATGGATGGAGTGGGAAATGTATCCATTTGAATCTTCTGTCGGTCCCTAAAATAATGAATAGACAACAGCTAGATTGACCAGTAATGTCCTCAACATCACAGAAGGAAGTACAGCATTACATTGTAGAAGAAATGGGCTGACAATACAGATTGGAGATATCCTAGCTCCTAGAACTGTAAGGGACCTTGAAAGGTCATCGAGTCCAGCTCCCTGCCTTCACTAGCAGGACCAAGTAGTGATTTTGCCCCAGATCCCTAAGTGGCCCCCTCAAGGATTGAACTCACAACCCTAGGTTTAGCAGGCCAATGCTCAAACCACTGAGCTATCCCTCCCCCCAAATACAAATTTTCCCTACTTCTTATTGTTCTGTCGTTCATATATATTTTACATTCATGTTTTAAAATTTACCCAACACATTTAAAATGTGGTGTTGGCACATATCTACTTACTTCATGAGAATATACAGTTACAGGTGTATTTAAGAACAAACTGTTGAGAGAAGCATTTAGGCAAATGGATTAAAGCTAAAAGTCCAGTGCAGTTTTATTTGTGATGGATTTCAGAGATTTATTTTCTAGAAGCCAGAGTTTAATTTTGTTCAGGTTATCATTTAAATTTATGGTACTTCATTGGTTACAGTTGCACTACTCAGATCACTTGGTCATATTCACTTCTTTAATCTAACCACTGTTTTTTATTTGTGTGACATGCTAGTTCGGGTACATGAGGCAATATCATGCTTTCCCGATACAGAGTTTTTAGTTGAATAGAACTCATAGTTTAGTAATTGGTTATAGGTCACTCTGTATTATTAGTGTGTTGTTCTTAAATTTTTATATAATTGTCTTTCCTTAATATGGGTTCAAATAATTGGAAGTGATGCTTAAAGGAAATTTCTCGTTCAGATTTTCTATTGTGCTCAGGTTGCGAGCAGTTTGAAATGGATTCTTTAGGAAACTTTGTCTTCTAGCCTGACAGATTGCATAAGAGATGAGACAGAAATGTAAGTTGAAAGGAAGATGATTCATTGTTCTGTTATTTAAAGAATATCTCATTCTTTATACCTTTCATAATCAGGATTTCAAAATAAGGATCCAGATTATTTTCATTCTCAAGTACAGTTTTTTGACTAACTGTATTTGTTGAAAAGTCAGCAACAGCCCAGTAAAGGACTGCATTTATATGCGGTCATAAATCAGCATGCTATTTTACGTGTTTCTGTGTGCATTTGAGGAAATTCAGACAGTTTTATTATTGAAACATTTAATAATGATACATAAGGAACGTAAGAAGTTACTGCTTTCCCATAAAATTATGGGTTTATTTCTAGTTTAGCTCTTCATTACTGTGGGTAGAATTGGAAAGTGTACAGTGGGATAACTTTGGGGGAGGGGGATTTATTCAGTAAGTCTCTCTTGAAATTGGAAAGAAGTTTGAAGAGCTATTATTGTTCTAAATAGATTGGGATTATATTAACTGCAATAACAGTCTCTAAATGTAAGAAATATCTGGGAGAAATGATGCTTCAAAACTTTCCATTCTATCATGGCTAACTTTAAAAAGTTTTGTGAATTGCACTGTTGACACAAACATAATACACATTTCTCATTGCTAGTTTATTTTTAACTTAATATTAAAATATTTAAAAAGAGAAATCACAGAGATGTACACAGATATATACATTATGCTAATTATGAATTTTGCAAATAGATGCATGTTTAAAATGCTATTTCTGCACTGATTAACTAAAGGTAATTCTAGTGACATATATACTTTTAAGAATAAAGTAAGTAAAATTATATATTATGGGCTGGTTTTGCCCATGGAAACAAGAAAATTTAGATTTTAAATTACTATTCAATCCTTCTTGCTTTGATCTCAAACACTTTCGATGCTTTTGGTCAGACTGGACAACTTAAGAATGAAGTGAGGAAGTCAAAATTTTCTTCTGAACATATTAAAAATGAATAGTGTATGACTTATATTTAATTTTGGGGGGTAGAGGGAAGAGAGAAGAACTGTTGATCTAATATTTTATTTTGTTGGGCTTCAGCACCAAGTAAACTGTATACAGCCCAAAAAACAACAAGGAGTCCGGTGGCACCTTAAAGACAAACAGATTTATTTGGGCATAAGCTTTCGTGAGTAAAAAACCTCACTTCAGATGCAGTGAGGTGTTTTTTTACCTACGAAAGCTTATGCCCAAATAAATCTGTTTGTCTTTAAGGTGCTACCGGACTCTTGTTGTTTTTGTGGATACAGACTAACACGTCTACCCCCTGATACTGTATACACCCAAGTTATAATCACCTTTAAAAATAGCTGGCTGTATTGTAGAAATGTTGACTGATCCTGAACCATCGTGACACTAACACCGTGGTATAATATACTGTAAAACTTAATCACTCAAACTTGCGGTCAGTTAAATACTTATTTTTGTAGGTAAACTGAATGTGAACTTTGTACCTCTACCATGTACCAATCTGTTTCTTGGTCTGTATGCTATGGAGCAGAGACCTACCGGCATTGCTTCACCAGATCTTTTTTGTCAATTCAAGTAATCTGTATTATTTCTAATGTTTTCATTCTTTTAATAGGTTTTTACTGATCAAAAATGGATAATTTGAGAAAATATTTAAAACAAGGAATCATTCTAGTACTGCATGTTGTAATATAAAATAAAAAGATTGAGTCTGTTTAGCATAGCAACTTCTGAATTTAGAAAAATGTAATTCTTCATTTGTCTGTGAAGAGCATAAAATAAAAATATTTAACAAAGTTGTGTTTTTCTTACTTTGTCACTGGAGTTCCACAACAGTAATTTTTAGATCTTAAACTGTTAATGGAAAATCTTTTTTACAATTGTTGCTGTTTGAAAATCTTGAAATCCTCTTATTTAACAGCAGAAATGAACTGCTTATTTCCATTGTTTAAGCTGAAGATATAAAGCATCATTCTGTAGTTCACTTTTTTCACACATAGCTAGTATGAATATCTAGCTAATGATGACCCATTATGCTTAAGTGCATTAAGTCTGTATCCAAATATCTAAATTGAAACAACACTATTACAAATTACCAACAAACAATGAGGATAGCAATCTGTAACATACGCTGTTGTAAAACCCTTTAATGGACACATCTTCACCATGTAAGTTGCTGTGTGAAGTCTCAAATGGTAAATGAAGGTGTTTAACTTCAGGTTCTTTTGCCAAGGAAGAAAATACCCAGTCACATAAGCTTTTGACCTAAAGAAAAGAAGATTTCCACTAAAATGAAGTGTAGGAATTGTGTGGTTGGTAAAACTAATTTCTCTTTGGGTTTTTGATTCTGATACAGGTTAGATGAACCTTCTGAGGTCTTTCCCTAAAACTAAGCAAGATTACCATAAGGTAATTAAGCTAAATTGGGAGACAGTTTTCTTTATATCATGACTACTTCTAGAATGTGAGACTCCAGGAAATATTGTACAATAGTCTTATACCAATAGTCAAAACATATTACTGTGTATGAATTGGTATCCAGTTACTAATACAGTTTTTCAAAAGAGCACAATTATTAACTAGTCTTTTCATATATAGAAACTTGTGATTTAAATCCTAAATCACAAGTAAATGGAAATAAGACTACATGAAACATGTGCCATTGGTTTATCTTGCATTTCAGCCTTATTTCTCAGCCCATCAGAAAGATGGTTTTCCAAAGCTTTGTGAGGTACAAGTTACTATCTCCATTTAATAAACTCTAACAGAGAAGTGGAGAGGCAAAGGAATGGAAATAGAATCCCTTTTTAAGGTTGATGAGAACTTCACAGTTTTGGTTCCTGACTGAAGCTAAATATCAAGAGGGTTTTGTCCTTTTTTTTTTATTATTATTATTATTATTTTTTTTGAGCCATCTATGCAGACTTCGTTGTATCACCTTTAGGCATTCTCCAGTAAATGTACTTCCTTCCTTGAATATTTCCCAACCTGTGAACTGTATCCTGCTAGATGCTGTGCATTGGTTTCTTTAACTATACTTTGCAGTTCTTCTGGAGATAGCACAAATGACCATTTGCTTCTGAGAGTATTTGCCTCTCACTTTGTATTTTTTTTTTTTTTTTGAGGGGCAGAGGGGTATTTTGTTGAAAGGTGTAGGGGGCAAAGAGGGAAAAGGGAGAAGGAGAAATACAAAATTCAATGGTCACATTTTTTTAAATAATTATATTTATTGCGTGCCGTTCAAGCAAAGGACAATGTGTACAATTGATTATAGGTGTAAGTTTTGTATTGTTGACTAAAGTTTGGGCATACTACTCAGAAGGGCAGATAACTTTTTATTGCACATTTGAATATACAGGTAGTGGTTGAGAGTGGCTTACAGTATACATAATATGTAAGTGACTATAATTAGAACCAAATGTAAAAATATTATTCTTTGGTCCTTAATGATGGAAAAATTGTATGGCATGGCAAAGTACTATTTTTTTTTTTTATTTTTTTTTTGCCTCTCCAAAAGAAACAAATACCTAATCTCTTTTGTATCAGCTATAAATACTAGAGCTCTTTTTCGTTTACATGTTCTGTTAGTAAGCAATGTGAAATATGCCACTCTGTAGTTCACTTTAAATGCTCATGCAATTACACGCTTATACCATAAACTCAAACCAGGGTTAGTACTTTGTTTTCCATGATGAAACATTTGTATATGTTTTCTGTATCTCCGCATCGACTGACTATGGCAATAGGTGTAGTTAGCTGTGCTTTCTCTCCCTGAGAGAACATCTTTAAGATCCCTATCTTGTGAAAATCTTTGTCTTAATAGAAACCGATCAACTAAAATTCATATTTTATTGTGTACCTTCGCAGTGAGACAATGTAAACGGATACATTGTAAAGTCAAAATATAAGTATGCTGCAAAGGCAAGAGTAATAGGGATAAGAATAAGGTTATGGTAGCCTTAACTCATTCCAATGTGCTGACCATTTCATATTACAACTTTTTTATTATTGCATTCACTACAGAGCTGCAATATATCTGTTGGAAAATAGTGTTTCATAAATAATATCACTTTGCAGTCTAAACAGAGGACACATGCAAGGAATAACTTCAAGTAAGAATGGGACCACTTATGAATGGATGACTGGAATCTTGAAAACACTCAGCGCTGCAAAAGTAATTCTATTCAGCTAAGCCTCCGATCCTGCAAAAAGATCAAGAAAACGGTTTCCCACAGAACCCCTGTGCAGGCCTTAATATGTTCATGATCTCCCTATAAATAGTGAGGTCTTTTCTTTTAGTAAGCACTGGATGCTATTGTGATGATGTTGAACTCAGTAGTCTTTCCATCAAAATCTTACTTATAAAACACCAAAAATTCAGTGTTAACGTAAATCATGTGACATTCCTGTTACTGTTAAAGCTAGTCAAATTGAATTTGCTGGGGGGGGGGTTTCAACCAGCTTTTTGATGTTTCAGTGAAAAGTTTTTAAAGTCTCGTTAATTTTATGAAAACTATTTCTGTGTGACCTGGTTTACTTAGCCCTCTTTCATTTGACAATACATTATCTTCTCCCCCCCCTCCCCATTTCAGCTGGGGGGGATGTTCAACTGGACCAGCAGGGGAAAGACCACCTATGACGAGGCTGTTGGAAGAGGGAGAGAAGAGTTGATATACCTAGATCCCTACCAACTTCAGGGTCCATTTTGGTCAATTTCACGGTCAAAGGATTTTTAAAATGGTAAATTTCACCTATTTAACTCTGAAACGTCAGTGTGTAATTATAGGGGTCCTGACCCAAAAAGGAGTGGTGGGGAGCATACCCCTACAGTAGTAGGGTGGCAAAACTGTGACCCCCTAAAATAACCTTGTGGCCCTCCTGCAACTCTTTTGGGTCAGGACCCCCAATTTGAGAAACACTGGTCTCCCTCAGTGAAATCCCTATAGTATAGGATAAAAGTACCCAAAAGACTAGATTTCATTCTCTGATGTTTTTCATGGTTGTGAATTTGGTAGGGCCCTACTCATGCCCCATTCTTGTATATTATGCCCTCAGGGGAGGCAGCAGCCATTCTGTTGTGGTTGTTGCCTCACTCTCCCACTTGAATAATCGAGACATAGTTTGAGCTGTTTCTAAGATGCTGTGGGTCTGACCAATCACTAGTTTTCAGTACAGCTATACTGCCAAAAACCCTTAGTGTAGATTCAGCTTATACCAGCAGCAAGAATTATTTGGTGTAGTTAAACTGTCTCCCCAACTACCCTAAACTATGCCAGCACAAAGATTCCTGCTGCTATAAGCTGTGCCAACATGAGGATTTTTGCCAACATACCTATCTGAGTTCGGTGTGATTTCTCTCTCCCACCGCCTCTCCAGTGCCGTTGCTCAGCCACCAAAATTTTGTAGTGTTGACCTGGCCTCAGCGTTGGGCTCAATCCTTGGCGTTAGGCTGAAAGGCCAACCCTGAAGATTGGTTATTTGACATGGAGACTTTTAACAGCACAGTGGACCTAAATATATGTAATAGTAGATCTCAAAGTACAGGTACTCCTCCAAAGAAGGTATCATTACCCACATTTTACAGATAGTGGTAATGCCTGGAGGTTTTTTGTTTTGTTTTTGTTTTTGGTGGGTTTTTTTTTTTTTTTGGCAGGGGGCCAGGGGAAGGTGTGTTAACGTACCCTAAAATTGTGGCCTTCGCATTGAAACACAGACATGGGAATAGATTTTATTCCCCTGCATGTCTTGATAAGGGGAATTTCATATTGTGGATAGTTTTGACTTAGGTCGAGCCTGCCTCAATGTCTCAAGGTTTTTATTTGGACTCTGCCCCCTCCGTGTGAATTCATAAAGGTGATTTTTTTCGCAGTCCTTTCTAACTGTACTGAAGCAATTGCTTTAAGCAAACTGAGTTTGCTCTATTAGTGACACTTTGTAAATTAGAAAGGCAGACAGAAACTGGAATTCCTGTTCCTTGGGCAATTCTGAAATTTCAGAAACAATAGTTCCAAATTGGAATGAAATCTCAAAATTTTGTTTTGGAAAAAGCCAGTGACACTTTTTGACCTTTCTGAAACTTTTCTGAGTCTCCCTATGCTACCCCAGACTCCTAGCAGGTGTGCAGGGAAACCTTGCCTAGTTCCCATCAGGTTTTCACAAAATTGTCACATTCCCGTGGAATGCTTACCCTTTTAAATATCTTCCATCAGAAAACTGTCTATCCCGCTCTTATCATTAAGTTATTGTAGGCTATACCTTGACGAGTGGCAGCACTCCTAAACCTTTTACAGGCTTATAGCAATCTGAAAATAGGTGCCTGAGAAATCTGGCATAGTTCATAAATAGCTACTAATCAACTATTCTATTTCAAAGTGTTTGCCTATTATCTTAATAGTACTTGATAAGAGTACTTGCCTCAGATGGAGCAAAGAGGGGAACTGGGGTTAGAGCAAAGATCATTTTTGTATAGTCCAGCTCCTGCTAAGTTTGTAATAAACATCAAAATAATGGCTAGGTTTAGTATTGAGCAATTTTGTCCATGTAAATTCTAACAAATGTGTTTTAACAAGTTCACTAGAGAAATGACCTTTCTAATCAGTCGTTCCTATTGTCTATCCTCGAGGTTGCGTACTGTAATCTGAGGCAAGGTTAGCTTAAGGCGTTTTCCCTTTTGTTTGTATTGTACTATATGAGTATTACGTAGCATCCCTTCCCTTCCTTTATATCCCCGGCCTGGTTGTCTGGCCGAAAGGGAGGGGTCCTCCCCTGCTCCCTGGAATGAACGCAGCAGGGGCCCTCTCTGGCTGGAGGACAGGGCCTCTGCACTATCGTTGTGCTTTCCTCCTTCCTACTAGCTTTTAGCCCTAGGGGCGGTTCTACGCTGGGTGGTGGCGCCCCCATGCGGCAGCACTACGGTGCAGGAGGGTCCCCGTCCCCCCCCTTGGCTCCCTGGCTAGGGTGACCGGATGTCCCGATTTTATAGGGACAGTCTCGACATTTGGGGCATTATCTTATATACGCGCCTATTACCCCCATTTTTCACACTTGCTGTCTGGTCACCCTATCCCCATCCCCTCCGGTTAGAGGTTTTGTGTCTCTCCTCGCGCCAAGCGGGGGACTCGGGTCCACGTTTGCCCCTGCCGGGGTGACGCTGCTCCCAGCAGCCCGGTGTTCCCGCCTCCCCTGGCCTGGGCGTGCTGGGCTGGGGTAAGGCGCGATGCTGTGCGCCCTTCACCCCCGAGCTGCCTGTGCCGACGAGGCGCGGCTCCTTGCGGTCCCTGCGGCCGGGCGGGGCAGTACCTCTCCGGCTGGAATGCGGCTCCGCCGGCTCTGGCCACGCCTGTCGCTCGCGGAG
Source organism: Trachemys scripta elegans (assembly GCF_013100865.1). Taxonomy (NCBI): domain Eukaryota; kingdom Metazoa; phylum Chordata; order Testudines; family Emydidae; genus Trachemys; species Trachemys scripta. Next base: position 71,568,352 of record NC_048305.1, on the reverse strand, counting down.
CTTCCGCCGCCCTGGGGCCCTCGTCTGTCCTCCCCTGACGGGCGGTGCCAGTCTGCAGCCCGCGGCAACCAAGGGGAGAGACGCAGCCGGGCAGGGGTAAGAGGCGCGGGGCCAGCCCCGGGCAGGAGAGGGGCTGCTGGTGGCAACCCCGGCGGTTAGTGCCAGTCCAGCACCATGGGGGGCTGCTAAGACCCAGTGGGGTCTGTCTGTCCATCCCTCACAGCTGTGGTATCTGAGGGCTGCTGAAAGGAGCAGGGATCTGAATGAGTAGCGATCCACCCATCTGGATTCGCATCTAGACCGGCCGGTTTGAACGCAAGCCCATGAACCGGTGTAGGTCTGAGCACGCGTTGTGTGCTTGGGCAGCAGCCGCGGGCTAGGTGCTTGTCAGCCAGAGACGCATTTCGGGTCTGTGAGGAAAGCAGATGCAGCTTGTCTTGTTTAAACCTCGAGGATGGGGAGCTGGGTTTGTCTTGTGTTGTGATGCCAGCTTCAGAGCTTGTGGGCTTTTCCTCTGAATGCTTGAGAGCTCTATCCTGGGAGGTCCTGAGTGGCTCTTGGAAGGTGAGGACGCTCCTTACCTGTTGACTTTAGTGAGACTTGAGTGTGCCCAGTACCTCAGGATCAGGCCTGTGCTCACTAAAATGTTAAAACTGAAGTGTGTGTATGGGTTGGTTGAGTCTCCAGTTTGTATCAAAGTGCAGTTGTGTGCATCAGAGATCAAAGGAATAAATTCGTCTTACAATGTGGCAAAGTCCACTTCTAATGGGGAAAAAAAAGATTAATTTTAAAACACTACTTGGGTGTAAGGTACAGGTACTTCTGGCTAATTATAACTTTTATATTGTTCACTTTAGTAACCAGGATGTCACACAAGGCAAGTTCAAGTACACAACAGAACAAGCAAGGAAGCAAACTTGCTGATAGCAAGTGGGAAAATCACTGTGGGGGCAATACTGAGAGGGGAAAACTGGGCTCCTGAACAGCTTTGGTTGTTGTTGGATTGACCCTAAGAGCTGTTTTGATGCTGTCTCTTCAGGGGTCACTTGCAGTTTTGCAAATCCATGCATGACTCCCTTTCTTTTGAATGGTGAAAGTGGAGAGGGCTTGTGGCAGGGATTCCATCTCATATATGGGGGGATGGAGACTTTAACCATGATTCCAGGTGATACTTAGGCACTTGAAAACTCTAGTTTTTTGGCAGATAACTTAGCAATTAGGTGATAGGAGCACTGTATCTAATTCCTATATAAAAGAAAGAAAAATAAATAAATATTAAACCCACTCAGCTCTAATACTACCATGTTCTGACATCTTGTGGCAAGTCACTTAAGGGACACTGGTTAGGTTTAAAATGTTCATGTATATTCTTATTTTGTTAATAACTCTGGAGAGAGAGAGAGACCCCATCAGGACTCCTGGGGTCTCTCTCAGCTCTGGTAGGGGAGTGGGGTCTAGCGGGTTACAGTCGGGGAAGGGGAGGAGGGGAAGAAGGCAGATAAATCTGGGTTCTATATAAGAACATCATAATGGCCATACTGGGTAAGACCAATGGTCCATCTAGCCCAAAGTGGCCAATACCAGATGCCTCAGAGGGAAAGAACAGAGCAGGGAATCATCAGATGATTCATCCCCTGTCGCCCACTCCCAGCTTCTGGCAAACAGAGGCTAGGGACACACAAAACATGGTGTTGCATCCCTGCCCACCCTGGGTAATAGCCATTGATGGACCTATCCTCCATGAACTTATCTAGTTTTTATTGGAACCCTGTTATAGTTTTGACCTTCACAACATCCCCTGGCAAGGAGTTCCACAGGTTGACTGCGAAGAAATATTTTTTGTTTGTTTTAAATCTGCTGCCTATTACTTTTATTGGGTGACTCCTGGTTTTTGGGTTATATGAAGGAGTAAACAACATTTCCCTATTCAATTTTTCCACACCATTCTTGATTTTATAGACCTCTATCAGATCCCCCTCCTTAGTCATCTCTTCCAAGGTGAAAAGTCCCAGTCTTTTTAATCTTTCCTCATACAGAAGGTGTTCCATACCCCTAATCATTTGTGTTGCCCTTCTCTGTACCTTTTCTAAATGCAATATATCTTTTTTGAGATGAGGTGACCAAATCTGCATGCAGTATTCAATATGTTGGCATACCATGGATTTATATAGAGCCAATATATGATATTTTCTGTCTTATTATCTATCCCTTTCATAATGATTCCCAATATTCTGTTAGCTTTTTTGATTGCCACTGCACATTGAACAGATGTTTTCAGAGAATTATCCACAATGACTCCAAGTTTTCTTTCTTGATTGGTAACAGCTAATTTAGATCCTGTCATTTTATATGTATAGTTGGGATTATATTTTCCAATGTTCATTACTTTGCATTTATGAACATTGAATTTCATCTGCCATTGTGTTGCCCAGTCACCCAGTTTTGTGAGATCCCTTTGTAACTCTTTGCAGTCAGTTTTGGATTAAACTATTTTGAACAATTTTGTATCACCTGCAAATGTTGCCAATTCACTGTTTACCCCTTTTTCCAGATAATTTATGAATAGGGTGATCAGATGTCCTGTTTTTAAAGGGACTGTCCTTTATTTAAGCCCTTCTGCAGGTGTCCTGACTTTCTTAAAAACAGGCAACTTGTCCTGTATTTTCTGTCTCCCTCCATCAGTACTGGAGCATCCTGCTACTTGCTGGATCCTGCTCACCAGCCCACTAGCAATGAGTGTGTGTGTGTGGGGGGGGGGGTCCAGTGGATGCTGATGGGAGTGGGTGTGCAAGGCTAGTGGTGGGGCGAAGATGCAGCACATAGGGCTGGCTGCTCCCCCATGCTGGTCTGTGAGCGCAGCCCCCACTGCATGCTGGCTGTTGGCTAGCAGGGCCCTGACCACTGTCCTGTTTCCAGCTGGCACTGGCTGCGTGCTGTGAGCTGCAGTGGCTGATGAGTGCGGGCAGGCACCAGGCAGCGGGCCAGTTACATGTCGTCTCTGCTGCCCACTCATTGGCCCTTTACACGCTCCCCCTCTCGCTGTCCTCTCCCTGTTTTGCCCCTTCCCCCCTACCAGCCCTGCTGCTCCTCCATATCCCTCCACCCCCACCCACAGGGGGAGCGTATCCCGCTCCCAGTGCTGTGCAGAGAACCGGCCCCTGGTCGGAGTGCTCAGCTCACCAACAGCCTGGCTGGCAGGCTCCTTCCTTCCTCCACTGCCTCTGGCTGGGCTTACACCCCAGGAAAGCCCAAGACCCTTTGGTCAGGAGGGGGCGAGCCCTGTATGTGCCAAACCCCACACAGCGCTGGCACAGCTAAGTTCTGGAGTGATGGGTGGGGAGGGGGGATTTCCAGCTTGTTCATGCCCTGAACTTGCAAGCTCCACAGCAGGCCCCTGGGCAGGGGCTTAGCACCCTCTTCACACACACACACCCCCCGGGTCCTTCCCTCTAGGGAGCATGGGACTGCTCCATTCCCTAGGCACCCTCACCTGCTGAGCCATCTCTCTGCCCCAGTTCACTGAAGCCCCTGCAGTCAGGTTCCCTGAGCCCTAGTGTACAATGCATCCTTAGGGCTTAACCCTTTCCTGCCCATGCTATAGCTGGGGGACAGGAGATGATCAGCAGCAGCCTGGAGGGGTTACCTGCCTTTCCACGCTGTGTGGGCAGGAAGGGACAAGCTGCTTCCAGCCACAGGGGGGTGGGGGTGGGGGGAAGAGATGAGCTCTGCAAAGACACGAGCCAGGTCATCCCTTCCACCTCCTCCTCCCCTGCAGCTGGAAGCAGCTCCTGTCCCTTCCTTCCCACACAGTGCCAAAAGGCTGCTGCTGGCGACATTCTGGTTTGAACCTGACAGAAATCTGGGGAGGGGGCATGTGATCACACACACACACACACACACACCCCTACCTCCTCGGGAAGACAGGAGAGATGGATCCGTCTGAGGGGCCCAGGCAGGCATGGAGGGTGGAAAGTGCTGGGAAGGGAGGGTCAGTTGGTCAGCCCCCCGTGTGAAAGAGGTGTGTGTATAGGAGTATGTGTGTGTGTGTCACCCCTCCCCGTGTGAACCCTAAAACCTTAAAGATAAAAAGATAAGGTAAATAAAAAGAATCCAACTACACCCCTATTTACCTCTCTCCATTCTCACCATTTATTCCTACCCTTTGTTTCCTACCTTTTAACTGGAGTGCCTGGCAATGCTTTCAGGATCATCTAATGATCCTTAATTTAATTTAATGACAAGCCTTTTGTTATCTTAATCACCCTGCTTCTGTTTATAAACAAAAAGACCGAGGAGTACTTGTGGCACCCTAGAGACTAACAAATTTATTTGAGCATAAGCTTTCGTGGGCTAAAACCCACTTCTGTTTTGTTAGTCTCTAAGGTGCCACAAGTAATCCTTGTTCTTTTTGCTGTTACAGACTAACACAGCTACCACTCTGAGGCCTTGGCTACACTTGCAGATGTACAGCGCTGTGAGTTAAACCTGCAGCTGAGTAGGGAGAGCGCTGCAGTCTGTCCACACTGATAGCTGCCCAGCACACTATCGTGGCCACATTTGTGGCAATTGCAGCGCTATTGGGAGCGGTGCATTATGGGCAGCTATCCCACAGAGCACCTTTTCCCATTCTGCCGCCGTGGGTTGTGGGAAGGGGGCGTGGGTGCGGGGGATTCTGGGTCCTGTCCCAATGCCCCGTGATGCATCGCTTTGCATCCCAGAAATCCCTTTGTTTCCGTCCACCTTAGGCGCCATCCTTCAATGGTTTCTGTGCAGCGCGATCTGTCTGCGGGAAATGGAGTCCGAACTGCTGAGGCATATGCTGACGAGTCTCGCCAGCACGTCATGTTTGGCTATCGAACTATTCCTTAAGATCCAAAGTGACAGGGAGAGTGAGGGTGAGGATTCCGACGATGCTATCGAGACACGTAACGCGTACGACACGAAATTGCTTGTGGCATTCACGGACATGCTTAGCACCATGGAATGCTGCTTTTGGGTTTGGGAAACAAGCATCGAGTGGTGGGATCACATCGTCATGGAAGTCTGGGATGACGAGCAGTGGCTGCAGAACTTTCGGATGAGAAAAGCCACTGTCATGGGACTGTGTGAGGAGCTTGCCCCCACCCTGCGGAGCAAGGACACGAGATTGAGAGCTGCCCTGCCAGTGGAGAAGCGGGTGGCTTTTGCAATCTGGAAGCTGGCAACTCCAGACAGCTACCGGTCAGTTGCAAACCAGTTTGGAGTGGGAAAGTCGACCGTCGGAATCGTGCTGATGCAAGTTTGCAAAGCCATTAATCGCATCCTACTCAGAAGAACCGTGACTCTGGGTAACGTGCAGGAAATAGTGGATGGCTTTGCACAAATGGGGTTCCCTAACTGTGGAGAGGCGATAGATGGGACGCACATTCCTATTCTGGCACCACCCCACCTAGGATCCGAGTACGTTAATCGGAAGGGGTATTTCTCTATGGTTCTCCAGGCGCTTGTGGATCACCGTGGGCGTTTCATTGACATTAACACAGGCTGGCCTGGAAAGGTGCATGACGCACGCATCTTTCAGAACACTTGGCTGTTCAGGAAGATGCAGGCCGGGACTTTTTTCCCAGAGCGGAAGATCACGGTAGGGGAAGTTGAAATGCCCATTGTGATCCTTGGAGATCCCGCTTACCCGTTAATGCCGTGGCTCATGAAACCCTACACAGGGAGCCTTGACAGCAGCAAGGAACGGTTCAACTACAGGCTGAGCCGGTGCCGAATGACTGTGGAGTGTGCCTTTGGCTGTTTAAAGGCCCGCTGGTGATCTCTGTACGGGAAGCTGGACTTGGCCGAAAGCAGCATCCCCGTGGTTATATCCGCGTGCTGTGCTCTCCATAATATTTGTGAAGGGAGGGGTGAAAGCTTCACTCAGGCATGGACCTCCGAGGTTCAACACCTGGAGGCTGAATTTGCACAGCCAGAGAGCTGGGCTATTACAGGGTCCCAGGGCGGGGCTGCAAGGATTAGGGATGCCTTGGGGGAGAAATTTGAGGCTGAAAACCAGCAGTGATATCTGGTGCCCTGCACGGGAGTGAAGTGCAGTAGTTCCAATCTTTAGGCATCAGTGTCTGCTTAGCAGACAAGCAGACTTGCAGTGCCTGTTTATTTCCTGGGCTAAGGAGTCTTTTACTTTATGCAATAATAAAGAATATTTTCAAAGCCAAAGAATCCATTTATTGAAAAGAAAAAAAAATTATTTATTGAAAAGAAAAAAGGGGAACAGTGGAGTGGGCAACAGTACAATCAGATTTGTGTATGTCCTGTCTGGTGTGCTGTGCAGTGTGTGCTGCACGTCAGGGCAGCTATACTGCATGGTGATGGGGGTTGAGTGTCAACATCCCATATCAAGATATACAAAGTAAATATCCTTAAATCAAACTCTAGTACGTTCTCAAGCAGCATTACTTTATATATATGTACAATTTGATTATTACTGGTGGAAATGTTTTTTCATCACTGTGTGTATGTACGGTGAAATTGATGTTTCCTGACATTTACCAATAAAATTCTAATCCTACCAAGCCTAGAGATATAGCAAGTTAAATATTTATATTATTGCTAATAATACACATACTACAAAAGTGTTTTATGAAAACACAGATCGGTAATCAGTTTGACGTATATTTATACATGCACACCTATAAGGCTTAATTATTGGCTTACGTTCAGCTTGTTGGCATTTCTCTCTCTCTCTGTAATTCCAATAACTTCTGAACACTGTAAAAAGCAACAGAGGGTCCTGTGGCACCTTTAGTCTTAAAGGTGCCACAGGACCCTCTGTTGCTTTTTTTACAGATTCAGACTAACACGGCTACTCTTCTGATACTTCTGAACACTGCATCTGATCAATTGCAAAATTTCAGGGAATGTGAGTACAACTCTGTTGACTTTGAGGAAAACTGAAAGAGGCAAAATGTGGGCGGGGGGCATATGGAGCCTCTGCCATCTGTTTAGCACAGCCACAGCTTCAGGCACCCCTGAAATTGTCTACAGATAAACAACCGCTTGAATGCACTTATTAACACCTTCCAACATAACAATATCCCTGTTCATCATCCAATAGAGTTTAGCATGTTGACACCTTGAATGACTTATCTCCCAGACAAATACTCATGGTAAGAGGAAATGTGGGACCTTGATACACAGAAGAGGGAATGGGGGACACACAGAGCCCCTGGCATGGGGGGAGAAGGTGGGAAGGAACATTAAACCCCTTCTTTTGGATTCAGGAGAGGGAAATGGAGGGCACCGCAGGAATTGTGGGGGTGCACACTGAGCCACTAGCATACAGGCGAAAATGGGGGACCCTGGTAGGGGATGAGGGAAGAATAGGAGACAAAACAGAGCATCTGATATGGGGGAGCTGCAGGGAGTCCCTGAAATAGAGGGGGATGGGAGGGTTGTGGATGCAGCTTGTGGGGTGTGCAAGGAGCCCCTGGTTTGTGCAATAAGCTCGGCATGGAGAAATGACACATTGAGATCCTCTAGTTTATTGTGTTATTTAAGTAATTATTTTGAGACATAGCAATGTAAATGTAGGTCGTGGGATGAAGGTCATTGTTGGAATCGACTCTTTGTCCCCTCCACCGTATAATTGACCTGAGTTTGGGATGGTTGCATTAGGCTCAAGGAGTGAAGCCATGTCTAAGTTGTGTATGATGTGTGTGCGATGAGCTGTATTTGTGTCCTATTTAGCAGCTGTTCTCTAGACCGGAGTGACTCTCAGCCAGCGTAAAACAGGAGGGTTTATTGAGTGACTGAACATAGCACAGGAAACTCTCTGATCCTCAGGCCTGGGCTCCCTCAGCTCAGCACAGCACATCCCAATCTCCCCTGCATCCAGGTGGGTTCTGCCTGCTCCCCCTCTCCAGCCCAGAACCCTCCCGCTTCCCAGCTGGGCATCTGATATCATTGGCCCCAGGTCCCGCCTCTGTCCATTGTCTTCTTTCCAGGTAAACAGGGTCCTCTGGGCCTCCTCTCCTCTCTGCCCCCCTCTGGCTGGAACTGGCTGGTTAGGTCATGGGGTCCTCTCTTCGCAGCCCATTGTCCTTCCACTGGCCAGAACTGGCTGCGACTCCTGAGCTGGGTCTCCGGTGAGGGTCATCGCTGGGGTGTCCCTCCTCTAGGCCATCGGCTGGGTCCCAAGTTCTCTCTCCGGTCCTCTGCAACAACAAACTCCCTCTCCCCTCACCTCGTTAAACCAATAACACCCAGGGGCACTGAGTCCCACTCCCTCTGCATGCAAACCATTGGAAAACCACGAAAAGATAAGAAAATCCCCCACTTCGTCACAAAAACCACTTCACTTAGGACTGCTTACAGAATATTGGTTGGTTGGCTTTTTCTGTAGAATATGTTTCTGACCAAACTGATGGACCAATTATAGTATTCAGTGGTTGTTTGAGAATGTGGATATAGACTGAAGAGTGTTACCAAGCCTACTTTGGAAATGAGATATCTAGTCGGTGTAAAGGTCTTGCTTCAACAAGTTTATATTCGTATTATTATTGTAATTGTATTCCTTTCTAGAATAATGATTTTTAATTGTTTAAAAATATTGTCCTATATTGTCTCACATCTTGTGAGATGGAAGTTTTTCCAGGTTTGTCCTATTTAGGTATGATCAGAAGTCTGAAGCCACCTAGGAGTGAAAAATTGATAAAAATGTTATTAAGTTGGGTTTTTTGCTTAATATGAAACTCTTAATGACTTCCATTAAAAGCAAGTGAACCAGGCCCTACATGTCATGCATATGCAAAATTCCTATATGCGACTATTGGTATGCAAATAGAATTTCAGCAAGTACCTGTGTGTGTTTGTTTTTTAATTGTTTTCTTCTTCTCTACAGATGGAAGACTGGGTTTACTGTCTCTCTCTTTTTTGTGCGGTGTTTTCTGCAAGAGTCCTTGGTTTTCCAGATGGAAAAATCAGCCCAGCTTGTGATTCTATGTTACCTAGTCATGGTAACTTTGTTTCCCAAACTACCTCAGCACCTTACAGGATCTCCATATCCAGCACTTCATTTGACCCAGGAAACAAGATCACAGGTAAATTAGAACTTTGAATAATTTGGAGTGTCTGGATGGGATTTAAATTAATGTAAAATTTTTAAAGAAATATCAAAGAGGCTCGTTATTTCAGCTCACTGACTGTGGCTGTTTCAGTGATATTACATTGTGCTGTGCAGAACCAGACTACCACTGTAGTTTTTACAATGTCTTGTGCTCTCCCCCAGTAGTCTAGCCTTCAGAATTCCAACAACATGAGACAAGACTGATCCCTGTTCACAGTGCAACAACCTCCTGCAAGCCTCTAGTTAATCTCTGTTTGATTTAGCCATGTGTCCTATTTTATTGCTTTTGGTTTTGGTTTTAGATAGGTTTAAAATGTGCCTTTCATGGTCTTTAGGTGTATTTACATAACTAAAGTAAAAGCACATAGCTCTCTCTCAGCCTTTATATATAGTTCTTTGTATTTGTAGATCACAAAATTACAAACATTCTGCTTGCAGGAAATCTGCTATTGTAGGTAACTGATAATACAGAATTAAGGGGTCCAATCCGCAGTCTGCAATTCTTATTTCTTTCATTATCAAGGTTCATATGTTCAGAATGCAATACACATTTTCACAAACAATACAAAATTCAGCTAGAATCAAACCGTCTGTCTGTCTGGTAAGAGGTGTGGAAGCAAGCCATACTATTCCTTAGAAAGGTGATACGAAGCTGAACGATGCTATAAGTGGTTATTACTTTCACTGTCTTATGTTGTATGCAGTGTTGTTGTAGCCATGTCAGTCCCAGGATATTAGAGAGACAAGGTTGGTGAGGTAATATCTTTGGATCAATTTCTGTTGGTGGGAGAGACACGCTTTTGAGTTTACACAGAGCTCTTCTTCAGGTCATCATCATCATTAGACAATGACATGACAGAGAGTGAGTGACAAGTAGCTAATATTTAAATTGACTATTTTAAGTAACTTCCATATCTTTTTCCCTCAGTGACTCTACAAGGAATTGACAATTCCACTTTTAAAGGATTTTTACTGCAGGCCCGAGCAGTTAGCGGAGATGGTATTGTTGGTACTTTTCAAATCATAGATCCAAACACGCAAGGTCTTTTGTGTAACCAAGTTCAGGTATGTGGTCACATTTTAAACTAGTTTGTTGAACTCATAAATTATTTTCCTTGCATTGTGTAAAAGACATGATAAATATTTTGTTTTTGCATTAGAGGTGACACTAAATGTGATCTGGAGGCAGCTTCATGTTTTCTAAAAAGTGTTTAATTGTGCTAAATCACTTTAAAAATAAAAGATATATGCTAGTTTTTCTGTGATGTAGACTAATGTCTGTGAAAGTAATAACAAATAGGGCTGGTTTGCAAAGGTAACAATTTTTGTGGGAAATACTTTTTAAATGTTTTCAAAATATTTCAAAATTTTAAAACAGAAATTTCAGTTTTTGAAAAGCAGGAAAGTTTCTGGGTTTGAGTGCTCCCCCACTCCTCTTTCTTGGTTTCCCCCTCTCCCTTTTTGGTTTCCCCTATAAGAGGAAAAAAGGGGACAGGAGAGAAAACAAACTAACAAAAAAACTGATGGGAGGAGGGTTGAAAATGAAACCAAAGTACAAAACTATTTGATTTAAAACAAGACTAATTTTTTTTCATTTAATCAAAAAATTCTTTTGGTATTTGCCTTTGAAAAGCCTGAAAATTCTTTTGGTATTTGCCTTTGTCATTGTTGAAAAAACTTGACCCGTGGACTTTTTCAGGAATAATTACTCTATGGGCTAGTCCACACTAACCCCCCAGTTCGAACTAAGATATGCAACTTCAGCTACGTGAATAACATAGCTGAAGTCGAAGTATCTTAGTTCAAACTACAAGGTACTTACCGCGGGTCCACATGCAGCAGGCAGGCTTCCCCGTCGACTCCGCGTACTCCTCTCGCAGACCAGGAGTACCAGTGTCGACGGCAAGCACTTCCAGGATCGATTTATCGCGTCTAGACAAGACGCGATAAATCGATCCCAGAAGATCGATTGCTTACCGCTGAACCCGGAGGTAAGTATAGATGTACCCTAAGTGTAGACAAGCCCTGAGAACTGCATCTTGGGGATCCAGATTTGTGTCTCAGTGATTTCTGCATCAAATGTGCCTAGTTTGTTCTAACAGCCAGCTTTGCAAATCATCTGGGCCCAGAGAACCAAGCGGAGTATTTTTTTTTTTTGTCATGTTTCAGAGTGAGTGTAAACAATTGCACATGTTATTTTCTATTTCTGTGAAAAAACACAATTACTAGGTATGTAGCTAGTCTTGTTTTCTAGCACTGTGGCCTCCATTCAGATTCAAAGTGCTTCTTTGAACTTAGCTACCAGATATAGGTGTTACAGCATTAATGGGGAACATACCCCTGTGATTCCACCTACTTATCTTTGATTTCAGGCAATTGCAATTGAAAGAGTTTAAGGATTATCTTCAAAGAGAAGGCAGTTTGGGTGAGATGTTTTTACTGTCAAGGGAGGAGATAAATGTTTGGGAGCCACTGTAGGATTCTTGCCCCTCTGGCCATTGGACAGGGGACTTCGTATTTTTCTTTCCAGCCCAATAGCTGCTGGTCACTCAGCAATATAATGGTGTCAGAGGAAACTGCCTGCCTTCCCCCTCCCCCCATCCCGATTTTTCATACTTGCTGTCTGGTCACCCTATGGGAAGAACACTGTACTGTTCAAAGGGAATAGCTGGCTCAGAATGAAAGGATGAGTGGAAGCTCTAAAAGTCAGCCAGCTTGAACTAGTTAATATCCTGGATCACTGCTTCAATGAGAGGAGGACCTCATGATATTTCAGAGGGAAAAGTGCATTACTTTCTTTCACTTGAGCATTCACCTTGGTTTTTAATTGCAGAATTCTTCAGTGAGTCACACAGATCGCAACAGCAAGAAAAATGTAACAGCAATTTGGGTAGCACCATCAGGCACAGGAAATGTACAATTCAGGTACATTTATGATTCCTAATATACTAACATTTCATAAACAAATTAATTTGCAGAAGGAATAAAATCTGTTTGATTTTGCAAAGGATTTACCCTTAGCAATATTGTACTGACAGTGATTTGAGATTTGCCCATCATTTTTAGTACCTCCTGGCCTTTATGTTTCATTTCTAATACTTTTAAGATATGCTGGCAAGATGAGGTTTCATCTTTTCATAGTTTTGTCTTATCATAAATAGTTACTGAACAATGTTTTCCCGAACAATGAACACCCTTAAAATTAAATCCCACTTCCATCTCTGAAGGTAAATGCCTCTATCTATTTGAAAAAGTCAGTATTGATTACTGCCAGCAAGATGTCTATCATATATCTAGAAACATTACTAGTGCCTTATCAGAACATTTCCCCAAATAATGGTTCAAAACGATGTGTTTGGTGTTTGTTTTGTTTCCAGAGCAACTGTTGTTCAGAATGTGAGTGTTTTCTGGACTAATGTCAGAAGTCAAACTCTTGTGTCTTCCAGTTCCTCTGTTGACTCAGTAAGTTGTTTCATTTTGATATTATTGTGAATATATTGTTTCACAAATATACATAACAGTGAATCATATGAATGAATTTGGGGCAATTTTTCCAGGAAACTTTTGGTGAGAGGTTTTATTAGAGCTAAACTCCTTCAAAGATTATTATGTTTTCTAATCAAATACTGTAAACTAAATTTAAACTTAGATGTTTAATTTGCTTTTAGTCCATTTTAAATACCTTTATGATAATGATGGTAGTATTACTTAATTGTAAATATAACTATTATAGCAGTTGCCTCTTGGGCAAAATCTGCAATTGTCGGTCTTAATTTAAGAGAGACCGAGAAGGGTAATAGCAAAGATGTTGTAGACCAGGATTGAGGTAATTTGATAGAGTTGCATGAGGAAAGATTGTATAGCCTCTGTCTGAAACAGACCTATCTCAAACCAATTAAATTAGCTTCTCATGTACAGAAACCCTCCTGTCTGCACTCATGGCATTCCCTCAGATTTCTGTTGCTGTCACAGTCCACCTGGAGGGTCTATTCTTTAAACTGCTGCCTTAATACTCAGAGCTGATGTGCGGAACCTCCGGTCCATTTCTACCAATGCCATCCATCCAATACAGAACTAGATTAGCGGGCCCTGCTAAAGGCTCTTCTCTCTCTACTCTCTAATCCTCAGAAGGCAATCAAACATACAGGACTTAGTGTGACCATATAGTCACACAAGCTGAATTTTAAAGCTTCAAGTCATCTGTCTCCATTGCTTTTTTTTTAATGCAGCATGTCCTGGGTAATTCTGAAGGTAGGGGGTTGCATCTCACCATTGACATGTGGACCGGTGTTCAGGCAACTGACTATGTTAGCAGAAGCAGCAGCAGCACAGGCAACAGGTATGCCCTCAGTCAGCAGCATACCTCACTGTAGGGGGGTGATTTTGAACAGCCGCACACTTGCAGGGACATGGAGAACCTGTGTGCTCTCTCAGAGGAGTGGCTAAGGCCCCTCGCTCTCTCTGCTGAAGTTGTGGCAGCAAACAGTGAATTAAATATCACAAAGGCTGTGCATGTTTGTAGTTTCCAGCATGTTCCTTGCCTTGCTCTCTGCCTCAGTCTGGTTTGTAAGGGAATTTCTGAAAGGGGATGCCCAGTCCAGGCACTGCTCTCAACAACCAGGAAGATCTGCAGCCACATCAGCTGATTCTGGGAAGTGTGACACAACCTTACACAGCCACAGGCTCACTCTTTCTGCCAGGCCACCAGATGAAGCAGGAGGTGATGACCAGATGGAACACCATCTTTTACCTGCTGGAATGTCTGTACGGGCAGAGAGAAAAGCCATGCTAAAAGTGGGGAGTCATCACAATCTTGGGGGCAGCAGTTTTGGTAAGACTGTGCTTCAAGTGGCCTGGCTCAATTTGTATTTACTTATTTATTTTTGGCCGAGGGACTGACCCCTGGCAAACTCCCCCAACTTTTAAGCACTGAGAAGCTGTGCAAGTGTTGTACATCCGTGGGCCCACACAAGCATAGACAGACACCAGCCTCCACTTGTCACCCTTCTGCTGACTACTCTAGAAGCTAATCAACATCCAATGGCATTTTGGTGAGGCTATAAAGCTGGTCAGAGGGAGTGATGTGGGAATCAACCAAGAAATTCCCTTGCTGTGCCTGCTGGAGAGAGAACTGACACATGGAGACCCTCTTCCATCAACAGAGCAAAAGCACTGGGGAGTCGTGCTGTCTGCTCTTCTGGGTAATTGACATCTCCAAGCCATCAAAAAAAAGCAGCAGTATTTGATGGCAACATGTCTCAACCCCTGATTGAAAGCACCATGGCTTCCTTCATCTCAGATAACAGGGATGCTGAGGCAGCCATAACCTACTTTAAAAATCACCTGGGAAGCATGGTGGCTGAAGTCATTGCTTGTGGCTCTCCAAAACATAGGCCACAGCATCATCCCCACCAGGAGGCTCCGACACTCTTCACTGCTGGCAGTTGAAGAGGGATGTGTGACCAACATTGCATCAGCTGGCTGTCGCCCACCTCTCCTATCCACCATCACGCTGGCATTTGGAGCACCTCTTTAGTGCACCAGGCAGTATAGTCTCTGACAGGTACACGACTCTCCCCAGGGAATGAGGAGAGACTATCATTCATCCAAGTGAATAGAAACTGGCTTCCCAAGAAGCACATCCTGATGGGAAGACCCTGAGGGAAAAGAGCCACTTCTCTCCGGCCGCTGGCTGTGTGGCTGCCCCTGCTCCTCCTGAGTCCTCTGGCCCGTGCTTGCAGGGCTGCATTCCGAAAGGGGTTTTAGAGCTGCAGGCCGGGGCCCCGGGGCCCCCTTAGCCCAGGGCCCTGCAGCCCCTAAAGCCCCTGCATTCTGGGTGGCCCTGCCTGACAGGGAGGAGGGGACAGCTCCCAGAATCATGGCCATGGGAGCGGTGCTGCTGCGCTGTGCAGAGCCATCTGCACACCACCTGCACCAAACAGGAGCTGCCCCAGGTAAGTGCTCTGCACCTCCTGCCTGCTCCAGCCCTGAGCCTCCTCCCGCACCCCCACCCTGAGCGCCCTCCTGCACCCTAACTCCCTCCCAGATCCTGCACTCCCAGCCCTGAGCCCCAGGGGTAAGCCAGGGGCACCTCCCCACCACAGTATAGTATATAATGCCTTTTGTCTGCCCCCCAAAAATTTCCTTGGAACCTCACCCCCTGCATTTACATTCAATCTTATGGGAAAATTGGATTAGTTTAACATCGTTTCACTTAAAGTTGCATTTTTCAGGAACATAACTACAATGTTAAGTGAGGAGTTACTGTATTTAAAAAACAAAGTGAATGTGAAAACCACATATGGGTCGGATCCCACTAGATTAGATTTGTTAATTAGTCAGTGAGTGCCTGTCATAGAACAAGTCAGCACAGTTTTTTTTTAAATTTCTCTCACATCTGGTCTGGCACTGGTTTCAGTGTAGAAACCCCAGAGTAGGTGGGTGCAATGTACTGGGAGGATTTTGGATCACCTGTACGAGCCCATGATCAATAGTAGAATTTATGGTTGAAATTTCCTATTTGTTGTTTTAGAAATCAGTTTCCTAAATAAAACAAAGGTGTGTTTAAAATGAGAGGTTGGCTCTAGAACAGTTTCATTAAGTTGTTTTTGGGGGCATAATGAAGGAGTGATGAGCAGGGATTGGGAACACTTGCCCCCGAGGGCCAAAGCAGGAGGAAAAGACTCTAAACAAAGTGTAGTAGTTGTGGGTGTCAGTAATATCACACACACAATGCAAGTGAATACTGTATGCAGTCAGGAGTCAGCAGCAGCATCACACAGTGTTAGGGAGCAGAAAGGAGGCCCCTGCAGGACGCTAAATGAGCCATGTGGCAGCAGTGTTGTTTATACATGGAAGCCACACAGAGTTGTAACGTGTGTGGCTAAGAGCCATCTTCATACTCCAGTAATGCAGGGCAATTATGTTGGAGATGGTGTTCTAGGCCCAGTGTTGCCAACTCTCATGATTTTGTCAAGTCTCATGATAATTATTTTCTTTAAAGCCCCAGTTCTGATTATTTCAGCATTCATCCTTAAAGAAAAAGTAAGCTTCTAGACCGGGCTGGTGCAAGGAAGTTTCGCCCCCTAGACGAAACTTCCACCTTGCGCCCTCCCCCTCAGCCCCGCAGCAGCCCCCTGCCCCCCCCCCCCCCCCCCCCCCCCCCGCGGTACCCCCCCCCCCTGCCGAGGGCCCCCCCCCGTGGCAGCTCCCCTCCCCAGCCTGGGGAGCCATGCGGCAGCTTCCCACCCCCCAGTCCGGGGACCCGTGCAGCAGCTCTGACTCGGGGAACCCCTGGGCTGCCGGCGGCACGCTGACCCAGGGGAACCCCTGGGCTGCCTGCCGGCGGCTCAGACTCCCTCTCCCTCCCAGT
This sequence comes from Trachemys scripta elegans, assembly GCF_013100865.1. Taxonomy (NCBI): domain Eukaryota; kingdom Metazoa; phylum Chordata; order Testudines; family Emydidae; genus Trachemys; species Trachemys scripta. The sequence goes on along the minus strand of NC_048305.1, from coordinate 71,551,871 downwards.
GCAGCAGCCACTGTAAAAAAAAAAAAATGGGGGCACCGCTTTTTGGCACCCCCAAATCTTGGCGCCCTAGGCAACCACCTAGTTGGTCTAAATGGTTGCACCGGCCCTGCTTCTAGCTCTTTTGGCTATGGAGTAATGTGATCCCAGTGCACCCTAAAGACTCAAAAAGCAGAAGGAAAATAAAAAGAACTCCAGATCTATCATTTTTATGTAATCTTGTGATTTTAAAGCCAATCTCATGATTTTTGATGAGCCTGATTCATGATTTTTGAACATTTGGGGTTGGTAATACTGTAGGCCCCAAAGAACAGCAGACAAATAAAACTAACATGAATATTCACATTACTATTTAACAACTTTTTATGTTTATACTTTTTAAAATAAGAAATAAAAATTAAGGAAGGGAGTGGGGAACCATCTCCCCTGGATCCATTAGCCTTCCTCATTTAAAGGAGGACTAGAACCATTCCCCTCTACCAGGGCAGGGGGTAGATGGGTTCCAGAGGATGTAGCCTGGCTTAGCAGCTGGTCCATAGGCTCTGCCTTCTATTTCAGGAACCCCTTCAATCCTGCAGGCATTGGGCATGGAGGTGCTCTTGAGCCTCCATTGCTCTTTGGCAGGCTGTGACAGCCTGTTCCTGGCCCATGCCTGCTCCTTGCCAAGACTGAAATCTATAGCATAAACTAAAAGGTGAATCAAAACCACTTCTAGTGTGTTAAAGTCTTGTCTAAAAATTATTTGTTTTAGGGGTTACGGATAGAATGTAGGAACCTGTGAAGGAGCAATCATCTCCCATCAGGCATGTCCCCAGGTAGCAATTAGGGGAACATCCTGTAGATGCAGGACAGCTGCAAATATCCAATAAGAAGTTGCAGACCAACTGGCAGCATCTCTGAACAGGGTGTGGTGGGATGGCTGGTGCTGGGGCTACCGCTATAAAATGCCACAGAGGTCCCATGACGAAGACATCAAGGCAAATAAAGACTGCCTGAAAACAAGTCTTGCTGGGGCAAGTGGAGTTTGGTAGGCAGCTCACCTAGGAGCAGGGAAACTCCAGTTTCATACCAAGGGTGTCAGCCTTGAACAGCCAACCTGGAAAGCTTGTCCAATAGATATGGTCACGCCAACCCTGAATAAGGAAGTGGCAAGGAAGAAGAAGAAGATAAAAGAGGAAAATGTTCCAAAACAGCTGCAGAGTTACAGGCAATCCAAAAGCCAGCATCTCCCCAGAGTTACAACAACAAAATATCTGAGATACACAGTTACTCCCTATTCTAAGCATAGGGAAATATGGTTGTGTGACGGATTTGGTCACAGAGACCCCCTTGGGACTGTCACTTGTTGTGCTGAAGTTACCTCTGAGCCTGTTTCCCCTGCCAGCTTGGGACTCCGGAACCCTGCCTTGTTGAGCCAGACACACTAGCCTGCTGCAACACAGATCCAGGTCTGATCCACGCACCCAAAACTGCAGACTTTAACCAAAAACTGCTCAGCAAGTCACCTATCTCCAGCACCCAGACACCCAGTTTCCAATGGGATCCAAACCCCAAATAAATCCATTTTACTCTATATAAAGCTTATACAGGGTAAACTCATAAATTGTCCGCCCTCTATAGCACTGAGAGAGAGAGAGAGATGTACAGCTGTTTGCTCCCCCAGGTATTACCGTATTTTCCGGCGTATAAGACGACTGGGCGTATAAGACGACCCCCAACTTAAATTAGTTCCTAGAACATATCATTTAGAAAAACATTCCATCTTGATTTAAAAGATGTCAATGATGAAGAATCCGCCATGACACTTGGTAAATTGTTCCAGTGGTTAATTAACCTAAAATGNCCATTGATTTATGCAGTAAAACTTAAATCAAGTAATAGTCTGCTAAATATTTAAATACCGTATTTTCCGGCGTATAAGACGACTGGGCGTATAAGACGACTCCCAACTTTTCCAGTTAAAATATAGAGTTTGGGATATACTCGCCGTATAAGACTACCCCTCTTCCAACGCACACCAAAAAAAAATTAAAAAAACATCAGATTTGATTTCAATATGGTAATTTTAATTCAAATGCTTATGACATGCAGGTACTTAGCAGGAAAACTGTCACTTATAAACATAAGGCTGTTTGTCATCAAACATGTAAACATAAAACAGTGCAAGTGGATTAAACTTTTCCTAATTCACTCTAAAGCTGAAAGGAAGGATAAGACAATAAACCCATGGGAGCTGCCATGCTGTTTGTTTTCTAAGCTGTCAACCAAACTGGAACTGATGATGATAGGAGGAAGATAACAAACAAGAGAGAGAGAGCAAGTGCCGGGCAAGTCCCTGGCGAGTTAGCAACGCCCATCATAACTGCAAGCTACGGTATTTTTACAGGTTTTGCTGGCGTGACAGTTTCCCTTTAAAAGCCTTCAAAATCCTCCTGTTCGTCATCTGATATCATAAGTACATCAATGACATCTTTTGATACATTTGTAAGGCAGTCATCGTATGGATCGAATTCCGTATCAGATGGTGTGGTCTCAGCTTCGGCTTCCTCTTCATCTTGCCACAAGTAGTCGTCCTCCATACCATCTAATGAATTTGATATGCCACACTTCTTGAAAGACTTGATTAATGTTTCTGCATCAATATCATTCCAGGCTTTTATGACAAACTTGCACAAAACATCCAACTGTGGAGCACGCATGTTTCCTCCTTTTGTGAATGACTTTTCGCCGCTAACCATCCATTCATTCCACTGTTCTTGAATGCGATCTTTAAATGGCTTGTTTAGGCACACATCCAGTGGCTGTACCAACGATGTCAATCCTGCAGGAATAACTGCCGCATCTGTGTTTAGTCTTGCAAGCATTTGCTTGGTGCTGGGAGTTAAATGAGCCCTGAACATATCCCACACCAGTAGACTACATTTTTGAATAAGTCCACCTGGTCGCCTGCTCCATACATTATCAAGCCATAGCTTTACCCCTTCTTCATCCATCCAGCCTTTTTCATTCACATGTACAAAACAACCAACAGGGAACTTGAATTTCGGCATTGTTTTTCTTTTAAAAATAATCATTGGTCTCAGTTTGGCGCCATCAGCTGTGCATCCTAGTACCACTGTAAAACTGGACTTCTCATGTCCTGTTGTTTTAATTAAAATTGTTTTTTCACCTTTTTGATGGACAGTTTTATTTCCAACCATATCAAAATTCATTGGAGTTTCATCCATATTTCCAATACTACTTAACGCATAGCCATGTTTAGTGCGCTGTTGTATTACGTATCGATGGAAACTATTTACTTTGCTATCAAGATCTGCAGGTAATTTTGGGGCGATTTTCATCTTTTGCCTCAGTACCATATTATGCCTTCCCATGAATCTAGTACACCAGGATACAGTGGCCTTAAATCTGTTGCTGTGATCTGGGTTAGATTTGGCCCACTGAAGTGCAAACAAATGTATTTTATTTCGTGTCACTACATAACCGTTTTGGCGATGCTCATTCACCATGTCTGCTACATGTTTTTCGAGTTCTGGCCAATGTGGAGTGCCTCTTCTTAATGCACACTTACCCCTTGGCATACTCTTTAATGCTTTTTCATTTGCTTTCCAGTCCCGAACCATCTTTTCTGTTACTCCATATTGTCTTGCAGCAGCGCAGTTATTATGTTCCATGGCAAAGTTTACAACTTTAAGTTTGAAACTGGCTTCATATTTCTTTCTTCTTGCCGGTGGAGCCATGATGGGGTTTTGACTGTTGGACATTTGTATACTGTACTGTATGTACTGGTGCTATACTGTATGAACAGGTACAGATACTGGTGCTGTACTGTATGCGGTACCCAGTATACAACAACCACCCAATCACGGCAAGCGATGTACCTTACCGGCGATTGGCTGGTTGTTGTATACAAAGCCTGCTTGGATTGGTCAGCTCTCCCTGCCTGCCCAGCCCTCCCTGTCTCCAAGACTATCAGAGCGGTAGCGCAAACACGCCTCTTTCACCTGTCTGGCCCGCCCTTGTATCCTATTACCTCCTTCTCTGCCTCTCAGATCTCGCACATGCACGCCTGCGCTGCTTCACTGCAGTCCTCAGGAGCGAGATCTGAGAGGCAGAGAAGGAGGTACGGTAATAGGATACAAGGGCGGGCCAGACGGGTGAAAGAGGCGTGTTTTTCTGGGCACAGCGCCGCTCTCTCTCTTTTTTCCATACCCCGGGCGTCCCGGACGCTTGCAGCTTGCTCCGCCCTTCACTTACACCTTCCCGGTGACGCTCCCCCTCACCTCATCATCGGGCGGGGATGCGGCCGCGGCCGTTTTTGAGCTCCCCCCACCATATGCGGCGACCGCAGATTCTCCAGTCTGGCTCGGAAGTTTCAGCACCCGCCCTATAAGACGACACCCGGCGTATAAGACGACCCCCGACTTCTGAGAAGATTTTCCTGGGTTAAAAAGTAGTCTTATATGCCAGAAAATACAGTAATCAAAAATGTAAGCCTAGTAAACAGAATCATGTTGTTTATGCCTCCTGCAGCAGAGTGGGAAAAAGTACATTAAAAAAAAATTAAGACAAGTGTATAAATGTTGGTTTTACTTTTTTAGTACTTATATCAGAAAAAAATTATTAGCAAAGGAATAATCAATATATCTTCTGGAATAGGCTACATCAGAGATTTCATGCTTTTGTATATCAGTTATGAATATCTACTATTAACTATACTCTAGTTGACCCCACTGACTTCTTTCTAGTTATTCCTAATTTACATTGATATGAGTGTCCAGGGGAATGAGACCCTAAGCCAGTGGTGGGCAGCCCACGGGCGCACATGGCCCATCAGGGTAATCTGCTAGCAGACCGCGAGACAGTTTGTTTACATTGACCATCCGCAGGCATGGCCACCTGCAGCTCCCAGTTGCCATGGTTCACCATTCCCAGCCAATGGGAGCTGCGGGAAGCAGCGGCCAGCATGCCCCTGCAGCCCACGCCGCTTCCCGCAGCTCCCATTGGCTGGGACTGACGAACCACAGCCATTGGGAACTGCGGGCGGCCGTGCCTGTGGATGGTCAATGGAAACAAATTGTCTTGCGGCCCGCCAGTCGATTACCCAGATGGGCCATCTGCGGACCATGGGCCGCAGGTTGCCCGCCACTGCTCTAAGCTCTGATGTCATAGTTAACACACTGGGGAAGAGCAATATACATATTTTATTTGTGTCAAGTTAAAGAAATGACACATTTTAACTAAATGATCATAGTTTTGGGTCTAATCCTGCACATATTTGTGCATGTGAATACCTGCTCACATGAGTAATCCCATATTCACATGGGTATTTCCAATGAAGAGAATGGGATTTCTCCCTTGATTAAAATTTCTCAGGTGCATGTATTCAGAATAAGGCCCTTGAGCACTAGTAAAGAAAAACTAAAAGCCCAGCATTGTTGAATCACTGTTTACTTAAAGTTGTAACGTGGTGCAAATCCATAAACGACTCTTTACTAATAGCACATAATTTTGTAATTAGCAATTGATGAGGTAGATGCTATTTCTGCTGAACATAGAATCATAGAATATCACAGTTGGAAGGGACCTCAGGAGGTCATCTAGTCCAACCCCCTACTCAAAGCAGGACCTAATCCCCAACTAAATCATCCCAGCCAGTGCTTTGTCAAGCCTGACCTTAAAAACCTTTAAGAAAGGAGATTCCACCACCTCCCTAGATAACCCATTCCAGTGCTTCACCACCTTCCTAGATGAAGTTTTTCCTAAACCTCTCCCACTGCAACTTGAGACCATTACTCCTTGTTCTATCATCTGGTACCACTGAGAACAGTCTAGATCCATCCTCTTTGGAACCCCCTTTCAGGTAGTTGAAAGCAGCTATCATATCCCCCCTCATTCTTCTCTTCTGCAGACTAAATAATCCCAGTTCCCTCAGCCGCTCCTCATAAATCATGTGCTCCAGTCCCCTAATCATTTTGTTGCCCTCCGCTGGACTCTTTCCAATTTTTCCACATCCTCCTTGTAGTGTGGGGCCCAAAACTGGACACAGTACTCCAGATGAGGCCTCACCAATGCCGAATAGAGGGGAATGATCACATCACTCAATCTGCTGGCAATGCCCCTACTTATACAGCCCAAAATGCCAATAGCCTTTTTGGCAACAAGGGCACACTGTTGTCTCATATCCAGCTTCTCGTCCACCATAACCCCTAGGTCCTTTTCTGCAGAACTGCTGCCTAGCCACTAGGTCCCTAGTCTGTAGCAGTGCATGCGATTCTTCCATCCTAAGTGCAGGACTCTGCACTTGTCAGATTTATTTTGGCCCAATCCTCTAATTTATCTAGGTCCCTCTGTATCCTATCCCTACCTTCCAGCATATCTACCACTCCTCTCAGTTTAGTGTCATCTGCAACCTTGCTGAGGGTGCAATCCACGCCATCCTCCAGATCATTAATGAAGATATTGAACAAAACCGGCCCCAGGACTGACCCTCGGGGCACTCCGCTTGATACCGGCTGCCAACTAGACATGGAGCCATTGATCACTACCCATTGAGCCCGATGATCTAGCCAGCTTTCTATCCACCTTACAGTCCATTCATCCAGCCCATACTTCTTTAACTTGCTGGCAAGAATACTGTTTGTTTATTGCTGTATGATGAATGTTCTATGTTGGGGTCGGCAACCTTTAGCACACGGCTCGCCAGGGTAAGCACCCTGACGTTGCTCGCCAGTTTGTTTACCTGCTGCGTCCTCAGGTTCAGCCAATCGTGGCTCTCACTGGCCACGGTTTGCTGCTCTAGGCCAATGGGGGTGGCGGGAAGTGGCAGCCAGCACATCCCTTGGCCTGCGCCGCTTCCCGCAGCCCCCAGTGCCTGGGACGGCGAACCGCGATCAGCCGAACCTGTGGACACGGCCGGTAAACAAACCGGCCTGGTCCGCCAGGGTGCTTACCCTGGTGAGCCATGTGCCAAAGGTTGCCGACCCCTGTTCTATGTAATAATTACAGATATTCTGGTTTTAGGGTGATGTTCAGAGCATAATGACTTCCTTTAACAATGGAATCATCAACTGCTCTTTCATTACAAGAAATCCCATATCGACTCAGTCAAAAGCTGCCAGCAATTTGTACTTCATATTTCTGGCCCAGGGACCATCATCAGCTGGTGAGTGTTGCCTTATCATGCAATGTCCAAATGGAAGACTAACAATTGAGGTGGTGTGCGCATATATACATACATACACACACACACACATATTTTGTGGAGGTTTGAAATGTGATCAGGATAACAGATTTTTTTTGGTCTGAGAAGATAACATGCTGACATGATGGCAGCAGCTTGATACATGTGAAGCTTACACTATTGGAAAAAAATATATTCTTTCCAAGTGTATTTGTCTTTTTTTTTTATTGCTTGTATAAGAGCAACACAAAGAGACCACCTGCAAGATGACAGCCCCATGGTGATAGGCATTGTACAGACAGTCTCTGCACCAAAGAGCTTACAGTCTAAATAAACAAGAGAGGGTGGGAGAGAAAATAGAAGTTGGTAGCTTACCAAAGGTCACACAGAAATCAGTGGCAGAGCTAGGAATAGAACCCAGGACTCCTGAGTCCCATTCCCTGGCCGTACTTAATGGGTCATGCTACTGAGTTAAAATATGTACAAAAATATAAAGAAATATTAATTTAATTTATTTAAAGAGCCAACAGCTTGAATAATGGTTGCTTAATGTTTTCAGGAAAGATACAGAAGCATCCTAGGACACCCTTTATCACTCCTCAGAAAGTGAACATTTCAAGCTATGAAGCAGTAGGTGGCACCAGTTCTACACCTTCTATTATTAAGGCTCATGGTAAGAATATTTTAAAGAAAGTAACTGGATGAATCAACTATCCATTCCTTCCTTGTAAGGGGGAAAGTGTATGGTTTTTCATAGATATGCTAACACTCACATCCTTTCTTATGAAATAAGGCTCCCATTTCTAGTCCTGCAGCTTCAAATCATATTGGACTTTAAAGTCATTTATTTTTATGTATAGAAAATCGGTCACTGCTGCTGAATTTCACCCATCTTAGAGGGGTGCGATGGGGAAATTCCACATTTGGGAGAAGGAGGACATCAAACCGCTGCCATTTTTTAAAGTTGCTCAGTGGATTGGACTACTAGAATAAGTCTTAGAGTAGATGGATTACTGAGTTAGGGGGAAGGGGATAGGAGAGGAAGCCAAAGGTGCACGATGAATTTATTTATTATATTGTTCTGCAAGTGATCAGATGATTCTCTAATTTGTCACATGGGTATTTATCTCCACATGTTGGGGCGGGGGAGGGGGGGCGTATAAACTGCACACACACACACACACTGAACCAGATCCTGAGCAGATGTAAATTAGCATGGCTTTATTGAAGGTCTGTGTCTATATTATGGGAAGTAATTATCTTCTGTAGCTGACACAGTAAAAAAGGCTAAATAATAATAAAGTTGAGCAGGAACTCGTACAAGAAACTTAGAGTAAAGAATTCATATTATATAGTTGATAATCCTCTGTATCAGTTATGAGTTATTTTACAGTGATCTAGACAATTTTAAAATTGATTTTCCACCACACAACAAATTACCTTTAATTTTCCAGAGCTCATTCATAATCTGATCTTTCTTGTGTGATCTTTCAAAAATAACATGATAGTTTTAGTTCTGGGAGAAGTATTTTGAAATATAGAGCACAGTAGTTTTTAAAGGGTGTTTATAATACACTTCCAGTCTGTTTCAAGGAAGATCAGTTGCAGTCATTAAAGATAAAAAGAAGATTAATCTTTAACTAAACGATACAAAATAGAAATATATGGATTTTAGATATTCCAAAATCTATTTGAACATTTGTTTTTTCTGGTTTATGCTCCACAGAGAGCTTTGATCTTGACAACTTGGATTTCTCTATACAGAATATCTTCAATATGTTACAAAATATGACAATAACAGATTTACAACAAAGGATATCTAACTGTTTCCTAGGAATGGCACAGTTCTAGACATTAACTGTACAGCTGGATTAAAATTCAGGAAAATTATATGGTTCTTTCATGATAATGTACCTGGTCATATTAATCACCTCGATTTTTGTTATTAAATCTTCATTTTTACAGAGTAACAAAGAGACACATTTTGTGACATTGTCAAGTAAAAATCACTGCTGTGTATGTCTAGTGTAGGAAAGAAGATGGCTATAAAGAGAGGCTTAGAAAAGAAGAGAGTACCAGGGAGAGGAGAGAGATCCCCCTACAGAGACTCAGGCTCAGAAACAGGTTTAGAGAAAAGAACTGAGAGAGAGAGAAAGAGAGGTTAGAAATGTATAATGACCCAGTGGGTGACTCATTTATCACTTATACTTGTTACTCCTGGGGGCATTGTGCACCCAAAAATTAAAAGTTCTGTGTGAAAAAATTAAAAATTCTGCAAATTTTATTTGTCAAAATAATGCTACATAATATTTATCTTGGTAAATTATTTCAAAATACCTGTCAACAAGTATGTCTGTAACAATGCAGAAATACATAAAAATTCCCCCAGGAGTAGACACTTAAAGAAACCCCTATGACAACTCCTGTTTCTCTGCCCTTTTCACCCCACCCCCACAGCCCAGCTAGGGGGCCAGACACCCACAACTCCTCCCCCCCAGAGCCCAGCCATGGAACACCCCCCCGCAGCCAATAAACCCGAATCCCCTCCTCATCCAAGCCCAGTCACGGGGGCCTCCCAGGCCAGATACCCGCATCCCCCCCCCCACACACAGAGCCCAGCCATGGGCCCCCCCTTTGCCCAGATATCCACACACCACAGAGCCCAGCCAAGGCCCCCCAGCCCAGACACTCACCCTCCTCACCGCCACCCTCCAGAGCCCAGGGATCCAGAGGGAGAAACAGCCTGATGCTCGGTCCCAGGCTTGCACGGAGTTTCCTGTGCACCGCTCTCTCCTTCCCTCAGGACATGCTGGGAACTGCAGCTGTCAGGAACCCTCTAGCTCTCTCCCCCTCTCCCTGGCAGTGTCTTCTACATGCCAGCTGGGCTCTGCTGGGTCCAGTAATCCCTAGTGGCAGCCAGCAGCACTGCAGCCCATTTCTACATACACAACCTTAATTTCTGCAAAATCCTGCATTGCGCAGTGGCGCAGAATTCCCCCAGCAGCAAAGACTTGTATATAAAATACAATTACATAGCAAAGTCTGTAACTAAAAGAAAGTTGCATCAATCCTGCAACTTTTTGAGTTCTTACCATTTGTATGAGTTTTTCAAGGGCTGCAATTTCTGATAAGTTTTATACCAGTCTCTGACTCCTAGAGACAAACTGTGTTTCCACTTTTGCAAAATAAGCCATTTGGCTACAAGTGCAGCCTAAAGGAGCTAGAGTTTTTGACAATTTGTAAAGCCTCATTTCTATCTGCATCTGACCTCTGGCTTGTCTATGCAAATGTTTAGTTCACTCCAAGCTGGGGTGAGACATTAGCTGCACTAGCCTGCTGCAGTGTAACTGTTCGTGTGCACCCTGCTGATGTGAACTAACAATCTGCCCATGTGCTTTGATTTAGTTCTGTTTCAAAGAAGACTAGATCAAAGCACTCTAACAAATTGTTAACATGCCTCCCCAGAGTAGACGAAGTTACACTGTAGTAGGTTAGTGAGGGCTAGAGTCAAACCACAGCTTTCTGAAGTCTAATTGTTTGTTTAGATAACCCCTAGCGTGAGAGTTTCAGTGTTAAAGGAATATTATTAACATTTAAAATAAAGTTTGTTCTATTACACACCTCTCTCTAACAGCCTTAATAATACACCTCTACCCCAATATAACGCTGTCTTCAAGAGCCAAAAAAAATCTTACCATGTGTAACAGGGTGGTTCCCCTGCTCCTGCCTGAGGGGTTTAAATAGGGTTACCATATGTAACAAATAAAAAAAGAGGACCCTCCACGGGGCCCTGGCCCCACCCATTTCCCCACCCCCGGCCCCGCCCCAGCCCCGCCCTAACTCCGCCCTCCTCCCTCCAGATATACCGTGTTATATCTGAATTCGTGTTATATTTGGAGCGCGTTATATCAGGGGAGAGGCGTACTGTCATGTTATTGCTGGAAGAAACAGAACTGTGGAGCTTCCCTCTTAGCAATGAAAAACAAGTGTTTATTATTTAGTTTGAAAGAAAGAGAGAATGTTAGCACACTAGCTTAATTACACTAAAAGAGAGAATCCTTTAGGGAAAGACCTAAGTAGTCTGGCTTCTATCCAACAAAGCACTTGAAAACTTGAGCAGTCTCATTGAAGTCAATGGAATTACCTATATGCTCCTAGTTAAGCACATTCTTGAGGCTTTGCTGGATTGTGGCAAGAGTGCTCAGCACCTTGTAAGCTTGAAGTGCAGCATTATTGTTGTGCTAACACATACACTTGCCCGTGTTTTCTACTTGCTTAGTACTGCCTGAAGGTATGATTTCAATTTTTTTTTAATTAGGAGTGGATTGGAATTACTGTTTAGAATTTGAACATATCATCTATTCATTGTCTTGGTTTTTCATAAGGGGCCCTGATGCTGATAGCCTGGATGACCACAGGAAGTATAGGAATGATATTTGCTAGGTATTTGAAGAATGCTATCGGAAAAACTCTCCTTGGCAAAGATATTTGGTTTCAGGTATGTAAATAAATGGAACAAAAACTATCAATTACTAGTTTCAGAGTGTATTTTTCACTTCATTCATCTGATGAAGTGGGTTCTGGCCCACGAAAACTTATGCCCAAATAAATTTGTTAGTCTCTAAGGTGCCACAAGGACGCCTCGTTGTTTTTATCAATGACTATAACACCATCACTGGCAAAATGAAATGATACAATGGGCAAACGAGTAAAAAGAAACTCTGATAAGATTGTTTTCTCTATTTCTTCTATCATTTTGCAGTGGAACTGGAGAAGCCATTTCTAAACAATAACTGATCAAAGGGAAGTATGTGTGTACACACACTCTCAAAATGCATAGGTCATCCCATTTATTAGAAAAAAACATCTGGAACCTTTGTATTCCGTAAATGGTTATGAACAATGACTATATTAACAAAAACCAGGGTTGGTAGCACTCAAAACAAAGTAGAATGATTCACTAGCCTACAAAGAGACTAAATGTGTAGCAAATATTATTATAGTTTGACCAGCTCTAATGTTTGAAGAGAGTATTTAAACAATGTTGAATACCACAGAACATCACAATCATATGCATGACATTGTTTTGGTTAACAAGAAGGAGAAAATGAGATCAGTGTGCTATAGGAAATAAAAGACCAACACAGGAAAGTTCTTGCATGATATAAAGAATGCCAGGTTACACCTCTTGCTCTCCTCTTTTTGTAGGGTTTATTCCAGACTAAGGAATAGGCATGTCAATAGTGTGAGGGGGTAGAGCTGGATGACAGTGCACTCTAGTACCTCTGTGGCAGCTCTAATTTTTGCCGGGGAACCATTTTTGCACCCATATGCTCTCAGGGTTAGAGAAGGTATAACAGGTGGCTTAGAACCACCTTTGCCTCCCCTTCCTGCAGTGGTGCCAAGCTTGGATCTAAAGTTGTAAAATAATCACTCTTAACAAAAATTTTGTTTGAATTTCCACACTATTACTAAAGAAATTAAAGAGGGTCATCATAGACACATGACTTGTAATGCCTCATCGCAAGCATGGAAGTTAAGAACAAGCTCTGAATTTATTGCCTTAATTTGGTGGTTCGACCACAGCTATTAGCTGAATTGTTATAAGTTCTTTTGTATTTCATGTGTCTAAGTTATGGCTATTCACAACTGTTCAATGGAAGGTACTGCTATCAAAAGATTGTCACACACTTCTATGGGAAGTCTCATTGAAAGTTTCCTTCTCGGTGCAATAGACCTCTGTGTAGTAAAATTAATACACAGTGACTGTGCTGCCCGGAGTGTTCAGAGTGATGCATTTACTTGACATGATTCACAAGAAGCTGTTATCCTGGAGGATCTCTTAATCCCAGGGGTGTTGGTCAGACTCTTGACCATTAAATGTATTTATTTGATGTTCATGGTAGATTCAGGTTCTTGAGAAAGGAAGCTTTCATTGAAAAATCCCAGGTTATGAACTTTTTTTAAAGGAGTCTATGGAAGTCCTAGCCCAAGTCCATGTGGTTGAGAAGATAGCCTTCCCAATGCAGAACAATGTAGTGCTGTTCTTCTCAGCCTGAAATGGCAGCTAAGACAGGCATGAACTGCCTTATTTATTTAACTTATGTTGATTCTGAAGCTTAACAATGGCACTTAAGGGCCATATTTTTCAAATGTAGCCATTCCCTCTCATGCCTAATTTGGACATGTAGTTACCATGATTGTCATAGAAATTGAGCAATTGCACACCCAAGTGGTCAGTTGTCATCAGTGGGAGTTCTGCCATGAGTCAAGGCCAATATATCACCCTAAATTTGTAGGCTCTTGCTGTGGAGCACAGTTAAACATAATTCAGCCTTCTTCGTATAATGAATGTGACACTCCCATTTTACATGCTATTACTGTGTATTGGAACCAGATTTTTCCCTTTTTTGGAAAATGGTGCAGACAGAAATATGCTTATTTTCGTGCAGTTGACATAGCAGTCAAAAAGTGTTTCTCTGGTTAGAAAACCATACACATCTTGAAACCATAAAGGTGCCCAATGCATTGCTTGGGTTATATATGTATGACATGATGTGAACAGGGAGATGAAGATAATTTGAACATTGTATGGCAGAGGTGGGCAAACTACGGCCTGCAGGCCACATCCAGCACACAGGACTTTCCTGCCCGGCCCCTGAGCTCCTGGCCCGGGAGGCTAGCCCTCAGGCCCTCACCCTCAGCCTACCACACCGCTGGCGCAATGCTCTGGGTGGCCGGGCAGCGCAGCTGCAGACCCCAGCCTGACCCGGTGCTCTGTGTTGCGCTGTGGCGTGGCTGGCTCCAGCCAGGTGGTGTGGCTGTAGCACCGCCAGCCACCGGTGCTCCAGGCAGCGCGGTAAGGGGGCAGGGAGCAGGGGAGTTTGGGGTGTGGATAGGGGTTGGGGTGGTCAGGGAACAGTGGGGTTGAATGGGGGCAGGGATTCCGGGGGGCAGTCAGGAAGGAGGGGGGGATTGGATGGGGTGGTGGGGGGCAGTCAGGGGACAAGGAGCGGGGGGGGGTTGGATAGAGGGCAGGGAAGTTTGGGGTGGGGGTGTGGATAAGGGTCGGTGGTCAGAGGGCGGGGAACAGGGGGTTGAATGGGTGCAGGGGTCCCCAGGGGCAATCAGGAAGGGGGGGGTTGGATGGGGCAGCAGGGGGCAGTCAGGGGTGGGTGTTTCAGGGGCAGTCAGGGGATGGAGCGGGAGGGATGGATGAGGCAGGGGTCCTGGGTGGGGGGGACCATCAGGGAACAGGGGGGTTGGATGGAGCAGGAGTCCCAGGGGGTGCTGTCAGGGGGCAAGAAGCGGGAGAGGGGATAGGGAGCAGGGGTCGGGCCATGCCTGGTTGTTGCAGGAGGCACAGCCTCCCCTAACCAGCCTTCCATACTATTTCCAAAACCCGATGTGGCCCTCAGGCCAAAAAGTTTGCCCACCCCTGTTGTATAGCGTCATTAGCTATGTTTTTTGCTGAGTAGACTGAATTGCCTCAGAACCTGATATGCTAACCAAGGGTGGTGTTACATAGTGCTACCAGCAGATGGAGACAGAGAATATATAAACTTTACAAAGAGTACCATAGCAGCTGAACTGTACCCCATTCCTCCCTGTCTCCCAGCTGCTGGGATTATCTTCTCACCAGCTGGACTAAGCTGTTTGGTTTCTCACACTACAGTTTTCAGTTTCACAGAGATCACTTAAAGCAAAATGTTCTAATTTGGGGCTAGATTGTACAACCCTTACTCACCCAGGAAAGCACCAACCCAGATGGTCCCAGTGACTTTGGCATGAGGGTATACAATCTGTGAGGCCCTTTGGTACCCAGAGTTGGACATCTTGGGGCAGTTCTTCAGCTGGTGAAAATTATCAGAGCTCCACTGAAATCAAAGGAGCTGCGACAATTTACACCAGCTATGGATCTATTGCATAATTACTGACCCAATTTTCAGAGGTTCAAAATTGATCTTCCACAGCTCCCATTGATCTGAAAATGTTGACCTTAGTTTTGAATGTAACATACTCCATGGCATAGTTTTATTTTCTTTTCCCCTTTGCTCATAATGGAAGTCTCCATAGAAAGTAGGCTGACCATTTTTAGTATCTTTACTTCCTCGTCAGAGGCAAAATTCTCTCCTTTTGCTTTATGTAGATTTCTGAAATTATTAATTAAATGTAAGCCCTTGGTTTGATAAGTATGTTAGTTACAGATATTTTAATAGTTTGGGATAGGCTGGTAAACCCAAGAATTCAATTTCTGCTACTTAATCATGTGACCTGCTGTATGGGAGTTTTTTAGAAATTCAAATATTGGCAATAAAAGGAGTTAATTCATTGACCTGCAGAGAGACATTTTGCAAACTGTTTATAAAGAAGCTAGTTGTCAAACACTAACTAATACACTGTCTTTTGGTGGTGCCATTAAAAATGAAAGAAATTCTATGTTCAGACAAGACACACAGATAGGTGAAGCTGCATTAATCAATGGATAATCAAAGGCAGAAGTAGAATAATATTTTTCACCTCTTTAAGTGAACCTTAACCAACTTTGTCTCTAACCATACATATTAAGGTTAACAGGCTTACAACCTCTTACAAATTTCCAATATCTAACCAACTGAACTTTTTCAGTTATATACTAACATAAAAATTCTTCAACTTGTACTATTGCAACAAAATAACAAACACATTAATATATACTATGGATGAGTTTAATAACCTGTAATCTGTTTTTACTTAGATTCATTTGTCTCTGATGGTGATAACTGTCGCAGAAACAATAACTGCCTTTGTACTGGCCTTTGTAGCAGTAATGGGATGGGCTAATGTAAGTTTTACCCAGTTTCTCCCCACCAACTTTCTTGGTTAACACATTATAGAAAATATTTTCTTCTCATTTTTGTGTCTTCAAATGTAAATACAGAACTGAGTGTTCACTAAAGACCTTCCAGTGTACAACCCACTGCTGTTAGATTGTTATGCCCTTTTGCTAGTTTAAGAAAATTGTTCTTATGCAATATAATCTCTCGTCATGTTAGTCATATTCTAGACACAACACATCCTGCAGTTTGGCCGGGGGTTAGACTAGATGACCCTGGTGGTACCTTCTAACCCTATGATTCCCTTTATTTCTTGCCATTATGATGTACTGAGTAACTGATAAAGTAATTTCTCTATCTGTTCTGTCTTCAACATTTCACCTCTTAGCTCTCCTTGTTTGTTTCACATCTCAGCTATATACATGCCTTCTTTCCCTATCATGGAAATCTGCTTACCTTATTCTTGTCAGAGATCAGCCTGAATCAGAGGCTTAGAGCCAAACCCTCTGAAGCCCTGAAACTTTTGGAAAGTTTGTGTCCAAACATCACATCTATGACGGGGCTATCTATGTAATTACCCTGAATCAGAACTTCTCACAACCTGGTGAAGCTTCAGCTCTGGAATCCAGGTTGTGTAATTCATGTTGCAATTACAGGTCCTGATCCTGCAAAGGGATTACTTCACTCCTTTCTCCTGAGCAGAGTGCCACTGTTGGCAATGGGACTGCTGTGGGAGTAAAGGTGTGCACGTGCAGATCCCTTTACAGGATCAGGGCCATATAGCTACTTACCTAACTCCCTGTCTGTAATGTGTTTCTTATCTCACCATGTAACATACTGTAACACATGACCCTATTTTTACTTTTTCCTATCAAAACACAGTTTTCCTTTAACAAAAAATGCTGCTCAGCATAACCAGTATTACCTAAAGTTTGGAGGAAAAGGGTTAGGATAAGAGATTCTGATTATTATTATTCTTACTTGCATTATCAGTCTGCTTTGTTTCCCCATCTTTGTGGGGGAGTGTGGAACTTATTTCAATACTTTACATAATGTGGAGCTAAAACTATAGATTTCTGCAAGGAAAAATAAATTTAAAGATTCATTACTATACACTGGCCCTTTGATGGATTTACAGTGAAATTTAAGGGCCAGATTCTACTTCCAGTTGGACCAGAATAAATCTGGAGTGACTTCTTTGACTTCAGTGGAGTCATTCCAGTTTTATTCTGGTATAACTGAGAGCGTGATTCGGCCCTAAGTTGTCAGGAAGCATCTTTAAAAGTAGCGATTAAGAAACCAAATCCCAGACATCAATGCTATGTGCTGATCTCTTCCATAGGATGCAGAAGCCCATGCTGTCATCGGATGCATTGTCATGATTCTTTCTTTCTTTCAACCAGTGATAGCTTTTTTTCGGCCTTCTCCTCAAAGTAAAAGGTATGTACATCTAAGTGATCCAATAGAATGGACTTTTAAACCTGGGCATTTATTAAAAAGACTTACAAAGTTGGAGCGCACATTGTATATAGGATTTTTAAAGCCAAATCATGAAGTGATGATTTGCTGGAAGTTAGTTGGAGCAAAGAAGCGTGCAACGTCATGAGGAGACAGTCCTTTAAATCCAGCTGCTCACTTCTGGGATTTACGCAGGGCTTCTTTGCAACAAAATAGAAAAATAAGTGTTGTCACTATGGCTTTCACTCCCTTTTAAAGGTAATCTACATAAGAGTTTTGTATGCTTGGAGTTTGGGTGTTTTCTGCTACTTTTTGCTATTAGAAATTCACATCCTGTCTATGCTGGAAGACTGAATGGAGAACTAGTGGAATGGTGCTATCACAAGAGTCAATGAGGAAAGGAAGAGATTTTCACTGAGACTGTTTAAAACTCTTATTGTTTGGTTTTGTGAAGACCTACAGAACTCAACAACTAATTCACTATTCTGGAGAAAGAGACTTTGTTAAAGATGCAACAATCCAATCCTTTCCATATACAGCCTGGAGGTCCTCCAGCAAACTAGGGGGGCAAGCTAGACTTAGCACATGGTAAACAAACAAAATAACCCTAAAAGCCAAGCAGCAGAAACAAATACTAAGTCTTACCAGCCTTCTTCCTATATTAAAAAGAAGGGAAAGGAAACTAGTCCAATTAAAAATATCCTCCCTGCTCCACCCAGGGTCTGTGTGGTGGCAATAAGATACTTCCCCCTATTTGAGGATGATCTTCCTCTCCACCACACTGTCTGGTGAGTGTGGCTTGTCCCATTCTGTGTACCTTTCCGCTCCTCAATGCCTGCTTGCTTATCAATATCAGAAGGCTTGCCCTGCCCCCCCCCCCAACTCCAATGTGGCCAGAGTCTCAATATGACAGAGGATTAAGGTGGGTCTGACACTCCTTCACCCTTCTACATGACCAGATAAGAGCTGTGGGAACATAACCCCTAAACCCAGATTGCTACTACAGTGGCCTCTCCCTAGAACAAGTGGCATACTTTGACAAGCTGGTGCACATGATCTGCCCATGGCCGCCTTCTGATAAATCCAACCCATGCAGAATTAACAAGCTATTGCATGACTGATGATTGCTTTTGGATGTTAGGAAAGCAGCTTACCCAAGATTTTGCTGTCACTGTTTTAAGCAATGCTAATAGGTGGTAGCTGAAGTAGTCATCGGTGTACCTACCTTTGGATACAAGGTCATATTAGTTTTCATTTAGACCAAAGAGCTCTGTGAGCCTTTTAGGATCTGCAACAACTTATTTGTTATCCATAAAAGATTTTGACTCAAGTGTGTTGTTTGGCTCGTTCACTTAAACCACAAATTGGAATGATAGCTCAGATTCATCAGCTCTTGTATTTTCACTTACAAAAAATTGACATCTCACTTCATTGCATAGCTCTCTTCCAGTCCACTCTTGATAATACATCTTTCTACTACAGATGAGTCAGAGCCAAAACTCCGTATTCAGACACCCTTGAAATTTGGGGAGTGTTAATTATATTTTTCATGCATTTGAGAGAACAATGAATCTTGAAGTTTTAGGGTCACAACAAGTAATATGTGATGGATTTATCAGACTCTGGACATTCTCTACTGGTACCTACCAGATAAGAACTATAATTTGGAATTGGATTGTAAAAGGCAAGTGGGCAATCTTTGGGAGGTAAAGAGTGTGAGTGTCTAGAAGGATGAGGAGGGCAGCAGGAGGAAACTGCAAAAAGTGGGAGAAGATGAGAGGATCTTGAAAAGGCTACTTCTTGTGTACAGCATAATAAGCATTCAGTAACAGACTGCAAAAACAATTGTGTTTTGTTTTTTTTTAATGAGAAGTGCCTTTTGCAGTTCTCTACAGGGAAATCCCTCCTATGTGAGCCATCTGCCATTTCTTTCCTGGCGTTCAGTTGAAAAATGATCTAAAGGCATCTAACACCCTTAAGAACCTACAGTGTTTCCCTGAGGGATTTATTATCTCAAGAGTTTTGAAAAACTAGTCTGGCATATTATTCACTGTCTGTGTTTTTGAAATAAAATTTTACTATGTCACACTACTGTCTCATAAAAGAATAATATTTAACACATCATTTCTATTGTACCAACAGGAGATTTATTTTTAACTGGTTTCATGCTCTAAATGCTTTTGTCATAAAAGTCCTGGCCGGTGAGTTGTTTTAATATTTAAATAATGTTCATATAACTACTATAGATTCCCCTTTGGAGTGCCCATATATTCAGACTAGAACTATTGAACTGAGTTTATAATTCCATTTTTAATATTCATCTTATTGATCAATTTTTCAGAGGAGGCAGGTCTGGGAGTCAGGATAAGGACTGGTTGAAAAAATTTCATCAAAACTGTGTTTGACAAAATTGTTTTTTATTAAACTACTTTTCACAAAAAAGTAGTTTAATAAAAAAACATCTGCTTCCTACAGAATTTTTCATTTAAACACTTTGAAAGTTTTCAGTTGTCAGTTTTGGCTAAAATATGAAATAATTCAATTGAGAAATGCTACTGCAGTTCTCATCAGAGTTGTAGTTCAGTTACCTAATGTCCCCATTTTCCTCTTTCAGCTAAGCTCCCAAACTTGACTGCATCTCCCATGGTACACCAGACATGGGACTCCACTGATGCATCAAGATGAGAGATTTTTGGTGCATCACAGTAGATGCAGTCTGACCAAAGACTCCTGTCTGGAGAGGAGAATGGGGACATGAACTTAAACTACAACTTCAATGAGGTGTGCATTTCCAAATTAAAGTATTGTGGTTTTCAGCCAGTTTTCACCAGTAGGTCAAAACTATTAGTGGAAAATTTCAACAAAAACAATTTTTGTCATTTACATTGACATTTTCCATGGGGGAGGAGGGATGTCCATTTGTCAGGATTCCTGCATTCTGTTCCCAGCTCTCCCACCAATTTGCTGTGTTACCTTGAGCAAGTGTCTTAATTTCTCTGTTCTCAGTTGCCCCACTGCAAATTGCTTAAAATATTACAAAGATCCTGATTCAGAGTCCACTGAGGTCAATTGAAAGACAATGGGTGCTATATCAAGCTCTTACTTCACAAGTATTTAAACTTAATTAGCATTGAAAGGTCTTCCGATGTAAAGTGCAATAATAGTGAAGATGATGATGATTATAATTATGACTAATAATTAACGTGGGTTCTTGTGTCATCTAAAGTTAATTCTTAGCGTTCTCTATTTTGTTTGCCTTAATTATATTTTGAACATACAGGTAATGCACGGATTCAACTTGAGTCATGAATTTTTAAGCATAAAAAACGCAGCAAAAGTAAAGAAATTATAACACCTTACACATTTTTAGAACATTTAATTGAATTTGTTTTACCAAATGTTGCATTGGCATGAAACTGGAGCATATGGATGCTTTTACATATGGAAGTGATTACTTTTCTAACAGTAACCAGTACACATCATCCTCACAGGGCCATTAGAGTCAGGAGTGGCAGGGAGTGCCATGAACTGGAGATAGAAGAGTCATTAGTATCTGTGTGTGACAGGGGGGCCTCTAGGCACTTCTGAATTGCTGAATAAGCACCCATCCTACTCCCCAAGCCCTGGCTCCACATGCTGCACTTAGTGGTTAAGTGCTTTCCTGAATGAAGAAGACTCTCATCAGCTCTTCTCTCTTTCTTCCAAGTGCAATGCCCTGCTACTCCACTTGTGGCATTCACTTACCCAATCTCCATAGGATCAGAGCACTGAGGTCAGGAGCTAACTATCTGCTTTTACGGCATATCATCTTGGCTGACACACAGGGAATTAAATGGGGGCCAGGGGCAGAAGTTTCTACAGCTTGAGCTGTACCTGATTCATATCCTCTGTAGGTTGGGCACAGAGGATCTGTAAAATACACCTACTAGTAGGTTACATCACCATTATTAATGCTGCTTTCCAAGCTTCTGAATAGTATTTCCAGATCAAACAATCACACGTAAAAAATTAAAATGTCTATTGAAATTGTGAATGGAGTCCATAATGATCAGTGGTTTTATATCAAGTGTGTGTTTTGTTTTGTTGCTCTTTAGTTGCTGTCATATTTCTGGGACTACAGATGCTTGACTCATCTCCCAGCCGATGGATGGTCAAAACTATGGGAGGATTTGTAGGATGGGAGGCATTAGTGTACATAATGCTTGATGCAAATGCTTGGTTGAAAAAGAAAGGTAAAGCTCAGCCACAATTCATATGAAGAAATGTTTTTCTTTTAGCAAAGGCAAGAAGTAAAATGAAGACTCGTAATTTTCTTGGTTATATTTTTCAGAGAAATATGAAGATTCACATAGGAAGGTAATGTTGATATCACATTTTAAAACACTAATGAGGTGTAAAATGTTTTATTTTTCATACCACTGAAAATACATTTTGCATCACTTTGGGATGTGATCTTGTCAGATCTCTTGAGTTAACTGGAGTTAAGCTGAGTTAATACTCAAATGGGAAACCACCACACAAAACCCAGGTTGCTGCAGGAAGATGAATTCATAGATTTATTTTTTTTAAGGCCTGAATTATGATCACCTAGTTTAGCCTCCTATGTCAGGCCCTTAGTGCATATTTTCAAAAGACCTCCAATCTTGATTTAACGACTTCAAGTGATGTAGAATCCTTCACGTCACTTGGTAAGTTGCTCCATTGATTAATTACAATCGCTTTTACAAATTTGCACCTTATTTTCAGTCTTAATGTGTCTAGCTTTACATTTCAACCATTGGATCTTATATCTTTTCTGCTAGACTAAAGAGCACTCTACTATCATAAATCTTCTCCATATAGGTACTTAGACTGTGGTCAGGTCACCTCTTAACTTTCTCTTTGGGTTGAGTTTTCAATTGGTGGCAGTGAAGTGGCACTGCATAAGTGACAGTGAGAGCTGGGGACACTGTTGCTAGAGGTGCTGTCTTTCAGATGAGAGGCAAACTGTGATATGATCCCAAAATATCCCCTGAAACTTTTTGCAAGTGTAGAGTTTCTAACCCCAGTACCCTGTTCAAATTCTAATTTGGATAATTACAATCTGGTTACCTGTACTTAAAACCCTCAAGCATTTTCAATTAGACACACAGCTTATGCTCTTTTCTCTTTTCCCAGTCTTCTTCAGAGTGACTCCTTCTCTAAATTCCTTCTAGTGTTGCCAAGTGTGTATTGAACTTATCAATTCTATTTAATTATCAACAAACAGAAAACTGATACAGCTGCTTAGTACATACTTGGGCTGTTACTAAAACTGATGTACAAATAGAATTTAATTTTATATTTCTTTTAATAATTCTCTTTTAATGTTTTTATCCTTTCTAGGTAAAAAATGAAATGGTTCTATTTTTAATATATACATGTGGAAACCTGGCATTTTTAATAGCACTGCTTGTGGGAATTGGAAAATCCTAAAATGGACAGAACTTATCTTGGAGGAATGAAGATTATTCCGATCTTGAGACACTTCTAGAGTAAATACAAAAAAAATGAACACTGAATAGATGTGTTAGCAAGTTTTTAATTGTTTATAAATAATATTTTATGTTCTCTAATTGACACATTATCATTTTCTACACAATAATTGAAAATAATTTTTATAAATGAGATTCCATTAGCTACTTATTGGAGATGTTCTACACAGTATAGTATGATGCAGATAATTATTTCTGACATGAAAGGTAAGAAGGCAATATATAAATGCTAGGTGTTCACAGTTGTTTCATATTACACTCCTTTCTAACCTTTGTCGATGTTTCCATCTTTAACAAGAGAGGATTTGTTTGTGTAGAGAAAAAGTTGAGGACCTGATTTTCATATGACTAACTTAGACTGAACTGCACAGGCAAATCTCTGTGCCCATCAGAGTCCTGTTGGCTTCAGGATTTCAGTGAGGCTCAGTGCAGGCTCAGAGGTCCATCGGCAAGGTTCCCAGTACAAGGTCAGGGCCACAGAGCATGTCTACACAGGAGCTGGAAGGTGTAATTCCAGCTCAAGGAGATAGACCTGTGCTGTCTCTGATCAAGTTAGCACTCAAAAAAACAGAAGCATCATCATGGCTGCACAAGCAGCAGAACAAGGTAGCTACACTGAGTACATACATATGGTCTTGGACAGGATCGTACTTGGGGCCCTAGCCCATGCTGCTCTCATGCCACAGTGGCCATACTTCTTTTTTTTTTTTTTAGCATGCTAGCTTACTCAGAGCTAGTTTAGCTAAGTCTCCTCAAGCTGGAATTTAAACCTTCCAGCTCCTGTGCAGACCTATTCCCAGACTACTGTAGGCTTCTGTTCCCAGTGATATCAACCAAAAAACTCCCTCTGACTTACATGGTGCAGGATCCGACCTATAGTCAGTGCCTGGCTGTGTTCATGCTTGTTCAGATTTAATGGGTATTTCTAATATAATTCCTTGTTTTCAAATGCTCATAACTTTCTTTTTTAGTCTGAAAACAGGAACATGAGATTTAAAATGCAGCTATGTTTTGAAAATTGTAAAGGTCCCAGAACCCATGATGTACTCTATATAAGCTTCTTTTTTATTAATTGATTGTAGTTTTTATAATGCAATGTACATATGATGAATAATAAAGCAGGTCTCAAAACAGGCTAACTAGTCCATAACCTTCAGTTGTGTAGCCATATTATATAGTCATCTACTGGATAGAAAGTATATAGGGCCCAAATCCTGCTCACCTGCCTCATATGAATGGTCCCACTGAACTTCAATGGGATTTGGCCCATGATGGTTACTTTTGAATTTTTGCTGAAATATATTTATAACACTTAAGATATTAAAAACAGTGTTCAAAAGAATGACACAATGTACCTTAAACTTAGAAGAACCCATTGATTATTATGCTATAGGCCTTTGGATGAAAAATGGCTTTATGGAATTTATAGGATTGCAGCTTTTATGCAATAATATATTATCCCTTTTGTCACTGCTGAGATAATAAAGCAATATCACTGCATACAACTGTTTTATGCAGTGTTGTAGCCATGTTGGTCCTAGGATATGAGAGAGACAAGGTGGATGATGTATTATCCTTTATTGGACCAACTTCTGTTGAGAGAAACAAGCTTTTGAGTTTACACAGAGCTCTGGGTAAGGTTGAAAGCTTCTCTCTTACCAACAGAAGCTGGTCCAATAAAAGAAAATTTTACCTCCCCCATCTTGTGTCTCTACCCCTGTATTATTTTTTTAGCCAAATAGTAGGTTTGTGGTGTTATCCAAATATCTAAAGAACATGTTTATAATGTGTAATTCTTTAAAAACAAAAGCACTGTACTTCTAATTTCCATGCCAAGAAAACATGAATTTTTAAATGATCCCAAATGATGTTGCTTTATGCCTACAATCAGGGGAAAGGAATAGAACTATGAAGGTGACAGTGGCCTAAAATCTAAGAAGTAAGATGCCTTTCCACTAACCCAAATCTGAATTGAATGCAGCTGATCCCAAAGCTGAGTTCTCAGGAATACTAACCTATGGGACAGGTGCACATTTTCATCCACTTCTTTCTTACATGAAACACAGAATTATATTCAGTTTTTTCTTTGAGAATTCTGGTACTGTTTTGGGAGAAGTACAGATAGTAATTTTTCTACATATCCAGTAATCTGGCCCACATTTGCATGATATAGATGCGTTTGTCATGCCCCTCGTCTCAGACTTATGGCTACAGTTATAATTGCTGCTGTTTTTTCCATCCAGTTGTGGTACTCTATTTGAATGAATGATTGCAATAACCCATGCTGAGCCACACCTACTCATAGTCTGGACTGTGTAAGTCACCATTGTTTGATCCTTTGAAAATATAATAAGTGCCAAAACATCCTTAGATGTAGGCTATGCAAACAATACTATTATATTGTTGTGGCCAATATGGTAACAAAATGTATTTTCTGGAGTTATTGCAATGGTTCCCAAACCCCTGGTCTGTGAATCACAGAGGGTCAACAGCATACTTGGTGGTGGTTGCCAGCTGGTCACTTGGGTTTTAGGTCTCCAACTTGTTTCCAGCTGCTAATTCTAATTAAAAGATGCATTAGTTATTTTCCTAATACTGTTTTTCAGTATAAGTTATTGCTGTGGTTACATTATGTACTCATGAATGGGAGGGGAGGTGTCCACAAATAACCTTTCTTTCATAGTGCAGATCGCATTAAAGTTTGAGCCATTGACTTGATGTATTAGATGAATAGTTGGTATGAAGTGCTCCATAAAAGGGTTTGATAAGCTTACCTCAGAATCAAGATGACCTGGCCACAACAGTCATCAAGGGGGTCATTCAGGGTACTGGGTGGAGTGCTTGTTACTTGTATTAATGGCCAAACCTATTGGCAAAAATATGTACAAAGGCCTTTATGTTGGATGGCTCTGACTAGGCTACATTGCTTGCCAGAACAATCCCCACTTTTGCTACCACCATTTGAGCTCCCTGAATAAGCCCTGTTAGATACATGTTATCTAGACCTGCTCTGAATGGTATTCGATGGTATGGTGATATAATGGCAGCTTCTTGTTTACACTAGTTCAAGTCATAGTAACAGTAGGAAATTCAGGAGGAAAAGGCTAGTGCAGGCAGTGCCTTAAAGATTGACATGGGTCCTTCTTTGTCAGCAAGAGGACCTAGGCAGGGCCAGCTCCAGGGTTTTGACCGCCCCAAGCAGCCCAAAAAAAAAGGCCACAATCGCGATCTGCGGCGGCAATTCGGCAGGAGGTCCTTTGCTTCCAGCGGGAGTGAGGGACCGTCCACCAAATTGCCGCCGAATATCTGGACCTGCCGCCCCTCTCCAGAGCGCACGCCCCAAGCATCTGCTTGCCAGGCTGGTGCCTGGAGCCGGCCCTGGACCTTAGGTGAACCAGCACTGACCTAGGAGAACTGGGAAAACCAATTTACATAACACATCCATGACCCTATGTGAAAATTAAGTGCTAGGCCAGATAGTTTCCTTAGCGTGTGTGTATTTGGTGGTGACTGAGATACAGACAAGTAAGACACAGGATCAAAAATATTGGAAGCAGGATCCAGACCCAGAATCAGATTGTGAAGCTGCTGATGAAGGGTTGGGATATAGGTGTTTTGGCTGGATTAGAAAGTAGAACAGCTGGTGTGCAGATTTGCTGCTGTTTGCCATCTTTGTGCAGGGTGAACAGAATGTGTTCATTATTTTTTTTAATAAGTGATGCCCAGACACAGGAGATTTCTTATCAGTCTCTGCCCTAAAGGACAGACCCATTGTAAAGTTCCACCTTCCACCCATGAAAATGAGATAGTGATTATTTTATTTGTATTATTAGCCTTTCTAAGGTTGTCAAGGCTCCTTTCCCACTCTGAACTTTAGGGTATAGATGTGGGGGCCTGCATGAAGACTTCTAAGCTTAACTACCAGCTTAGATCTGGTCTACTACCACCACTCCCAATGTGCTAATTCCCTTCCCTGAGTAGCCTTGAGAGACTCTTCACCAATTCCCTGGTGAATACAGATCTTAAAACAAGGAGAAATTAACCATCTCTTCCCCCCCCCCTTCTCCTACCAACTCCTGGTGGATCAAGATCCAACCCCCTTGGATTTAAAACAAGGAAAAATCAATCAGGTTCTCAAAAAGAAGGCTTTTAATTAAAGAAAAAGGTAAAAATCCTCTGTAAAAATCAGGATGGAAAATAACTTTACAGACTAATCAAACTTAAAGAGCCCAGAGGACACCCCCCCCCCCCACCTTAGGTTCAAAGTTACAGCAAACAGCGGTAAACACCCTAGTACATTTACAAGCTGAGAAAACAAAAATAAAGATAAACAAAGATAACACGCCTTGCCTGGCTGTTTACTTACAAGTTTGAAATATGAGAGACTTGTTCAGAAAGATTTGGAGAGCATGGATTGATGTCTAGTCCCTCTTAGTCCCAAGAGCGAACAACCACCAAAACAAAGAGCACAAACAAAAGCCTTCCCCCTACCAAGATTTGAAAGTATCTTGTCCCCTTATTGGTCCTTTGGGTTAGGTGTCAGCCAGGTTACCTGAGCTTTTTAACCCTTTACAGGTAAAAGGATTTTGGAGTCTCTGGCCAGGAGGGATTTTATAGTATTGTACACAGGAGGGCTGTTACCGTTCCCTTTATAGTTATGACAAAGGTGCCTACTGTCATAGTCTCAGGATAACTGCATGTGTATCGCCCGACCCCCTCCATGGTCCACTCCACAAATGCCATTCAGATCTCCAGCATCACCTGTCTCTGGGCAGGGACCCTTGTCCCATTCCCTTCTAACTGGCTGCATAGCACCTTGCCTTACACGGTGATATCCCCAGAAAGCCAGTCTACCGAACACCTAGTGCCTGTGCATTGCTTTCTATCTCGAAGGGCTATGACCAGTGTATTGCCAGAAGTCAGGAGTTACTAAGCAAGCATATTTATTCTTAAGGTAAAAGCGTTACACAGAAAACATAAAAACAATAAACAGATTTAAACACACACTCAACATAGCAAGAGTTGACCATCAGTCTTATGGGGGCCGAGTAGGCCAAAGTCTTTGCAACCCTTCCACAAGAAGGTACTATCCATTTGCTGGATTAGAAAGAAGATCCTGAGTCAATTTAACTCCAGCCTTTTTATATCAAAATCCCTTTCTTTTTGTGTGGGTCTCCAGAAGACCCAATTTGAACCAGAATATGCAAGCCTTCCCAGGGATGGTACCTCTCTAGAGAGGAATACAACTTAAGCGATTCACCTTAATCATCCCCCCCACTGTTTTTGGTTCTTAGAGGAGCTGTGGTAACCCTCCCCGCTGGAACTGCATACAATCCCTGGCCCACAGTGATACATAAACCATTCATAAAGTGAATGCAATACAGTCCCCAAAGATATTGCACAGGGTTGCAATATCTGTCACACCTATATCAATGTGTGGAGGTACCATTACATAGCTTTAGAAAAACAACACTTCCTTATAGGGAGGGAAGCAACAAGTAACTATCATGGGGGTGTGTAGCATCCAGCCATGAGTTTACAAATATTAATCAGAAAATGGAAGGAAATCTTGGCTTGAGCAACTCTTCTGAGAATACCAAAGTCCACTCTAGAACACAGGACCTCAAGTGTGTTATGGGACGCAATTAACTTGTGCCAGTTACTGTCTTCATTATCTCATTATGTACAGCTCTTACAAACATTGTATGAGGGCTGTATGTACAACTCCTACAGCAGGGGGATGCTGTAATCTGGCTTTCAGATCTTGCCCTGCCACTTTCTCTTCCCTTACCTATGGAGAGCTTTTCATTCCCCCACTCAATAGTTAGCAACATCTGGCTGCCTCTGTCTTCACTCTTCCAATAGGAATCTGCAGCTGGGCCAACTGTTCTCTCACCCAGCCATCTCCTCCTCCCTCTCCTCTGGCTAAACAGAGGAGGAGGGAGAAGGATTATTACCTGTGGAATGTAGCAGATCAAACCTTCTGGTTTGGTAATAATTGCTGCATGCCAAGGAGGTTAGCAATAAAAGTTTCCTGGTGTGTGTTACTGTAGCACTGCTTGAAACAGGGTACCACCCTCCTGAATCTTCTGCAGTACTTTCCCCTTTCTTGGCATTATTACTAGTTGAGTAGTGCTCAAAAGCCCCACGCAGGATTGGTGCCCTGTTGTGCTAGACATTGTACAAAAACACAGGTAGATAGGCATCTTTTTTTTCATTTTAAATCTAAATAAATAAAATATGACATATGTCTTCTCAGACTGTAAGCTCTTTGGGCAAAGACCCTATCTAAGACTCAAGGCACCCAAACACATTCATTAATTATACAATTCAATTAATCCTAGTGTTATTCAAATAATAATGTCAACAGGAACCCGCCAGCCAGACACCTACAGAAATTCCCTTCTGCCCATTCATCCTGGTGGGGAGCACACTCTCAACCCTCTCCAAAAACCTATCAATCAGGTGTCTTTTGGAGCATGCCCAAATTCGGCCTACTTCAGAACAAGGGAGGTAGTTTGTTCCAGAATCTCAGAGCCCTCATAGAGACTATGAAGGGGTGTTCCCATTTATATAAAATATGTATATGTGAATCCTATGCACAAGTCTCTCCAACATTTTCTGATGGATTTCTTATAGGAATGATAACAGAAGTGTGTCTTGGGCATAGGATTGCCAGGTGTCTGGTTTTTGACTGGAACGCCCAGTCAAAAAGGGACCTGGTGGCTCCAGTCAGCACAGCTGAGCGGGCTATTAAAAGTCTGGTCAGTGGTGCAGCAGGGCTAAGGCAGGCTCCGTGCTGCTCCCAGAAGCAGCGGCATGTACCCACTCTGGCTCCTATGTGGAGCGGCAGCCAGGGGACTCTGCCAATGGAACCATGGCCAATGGGAGCTGCAGGGGCAGTGCTGAGGATGGAGCAGTGCACACATCCACCTGGCCACGCCTCCGCATGTCGCTGCTTCCAGGAGCTGCTTGAGGTAAGTGCCTCCCAGAGCCTGCACCCCTGATCCCCTCCCATCCCCCATCCCCCAACCCCCTATCCCAGCCCTGATCCCCTGACAGCCCTCCGAACCCAGTCCCAGCCTGGAGCACCCTCCTGCACCTCAAACCCCTCATCCTCAGCCCCACTACAAAGCCCGCATCCCCAGCTAGAGCCCTCACCCCCTCCTACACCTCAACCCCCTGAGCCAGCCCAGTGAAAATGAGCGAGTGAGTGAGGGTGGGGAGAACGAGCGACAGAGCGAGAGGGGGTGGGGCCTCGGACAAGGGGCTGGGCCTCAGGGGAGGGGCAGAGCAGGGGGCGGTGCAAGGTGTTTGGTTTTGTGCAAGTAGAAAGTTGGCAACCCTACTTGAGCAGGGATTTAAGGGAGGAGAGGTTAGTGGCTTAGGGCTCAATTCAGGGTTTGAGAGGGGTGAGGGTTGGGGAAGGAGGCATGAAGAGAGATGTGGGCAGGGCCGGCTTCCAAACAGGTGCTTGGGGCGGCAATCTACAAGGGGCGGCAGTCTGTGTGTTTTTGCTGCCCCAAGGAGTGCGCCAAATTGCCGCCGTGGAGGGCGGGGGCAGTCCGTGTGCCATTAGGGCGGCACATGCGTTTCCGCGGCGGTGGCAATTCGGCGGCAGCTTCTACGTTCAGCTGCCCACGGCGGCAATTCGGCAGCAGCTTCTGTCTTCCGGCTGTAGCTACAATTCACTGTTCATAAACATTTCCTTGTTCATTATAGGAAACATGTATCCATGGTTAAGCCACAGGACTGGAAATTAGGATGTCTATCATAGAATCATAGAATATCAGGGTTGGAAGGGACTCAGGAGGTCATCTAGTCCAACTCCCTGCTCAGAGCAGGACCTAATCCCCAACTAACTCATCCCAGCCAGGACTTTGTCAACCCTGACCTTAAAAACCTCTAAGGAAGGAGATTCCACCACCTCCCTAGGTAACCCATTTCAGTGCTTCACCACCCTCCTAGTGAAAAAGTTTTTCCTAATATCCAACCTAAACCTCCCCCACTGCAACTTGAGACCATTACTTTTTGTTCTATCATCTGGTACCACTGAGAACAATCTAGATCCATCCTCTTTGGAACCTCCTTTCAGGTAGTTGAAAGCAGCTATCAAATCCCCCCTCATTTTTCTCTTCTGCAGACTAAATAATCCCCGTTCCCTCAGCTTCTCCTCATAAGCGACCTGATGGCCTATCCTCCCTACACAATCTTCTCCAAAGACAAAATCACCCTGAGACCACATCCTAAATTTCTCCCTAAGGTGGTGTTCACCTTAACCAACCAATATACTTACCTACTTTCTATCCCAAACCTCACAAGACTCCGCACGAGACAACTCTGCATACTCTCGACATCAGGAGAGCAATCACCTTTTATTTAGACAGGACTAAACCATTTCGTAAGTCCCCATGACTCTTTGTCTCCATTACCAAAAGATCGAAAGGAACGGCTATTTCTAGGCAATGCCTGTCCAAGTGGATCTCTGACTGCATCAGATCCTGTTACCGCATCCAAAATATTCAACCGCCCGAAGGCATTAGAACTCATTCCACTCGAGCCATGTCAACATCCATTGCCTTCCTACATAACGTACCCATTCCTGACATCTGTAAAGCAGCTACATGGTCATCTGAACACGTTTGCCAAACACTATGCTATCACGCAGGATAACATGGCAGACACCATAGTTGGTCATACAGTACTCTCTATAGTACTCACTGCCGCATCTCCAAAGTCCCACCAACCATAGTGGGTACTGCTCCACATTCACCTAGAGTGGAGCACCCACAGAGACAGCACTTGAAGAAGAAGTGAAAGTTACTCACCTTGCAGTAACTGAGGTTCTTCAAGATGTGTGTCCCTGTGGGTGCTCCACTCCTCACCCTCCTCCCCTCTACTTTGAAGTACTAGTATGATTTCTCCACGGTAGAGAAGGAACTGAGGGGGGCGCGGGACACGTGCGCTCAGGCAGATTCTAACAAAACTGCGAGACACCAGCTGAGCGCATCCATCCCAACCAGGCACTGCTACCGAAGATCTCTGATCAACGGCGCCAGGACGCACCATCATGTAGAGTGGAGCACCCACAGGGACACACATCTCGAACAACCTCAGTTACTGCAAGGTGAGTAACTTTCTCTTCTTTCTACGCATCAGGATGGTTTGTTCCAGCAACCCCAATAAGAATTCTTTAAAATACAGCCAGCTCTCCTGGACTCCTTTCCCCTTCATGTTATTCGGCCAGGGGATCCTGCCCATCAGTTCCCTGAGGGAGTCAAAGTCTGCTTTTCTGAAGTCCAGAGTCCGTATTCTGCTGCTCTCCTTTCTTCCTTAACCCTGGTTCCCTTGTATGGGGCTTAAACACCATATGCATTTTATGCTTCCTGTATTATTTTACTTTTATTGACCAGTGTTGTTGGATAGCCAGAAAATGGCCTAATAACTGCAAGAGGGTAAGAGCAAAAGGAATTACAATCTTGAAACTAGGAGAGCAGGGGGTTGCCTCATTAGAGTCTGAAAATTGGGAAGAGACGAGAAAGCCTGAGAAAGAAGCAGAATAAGACATTTCCTCCAAATCCGCTGTTGCACATTGGTAAGTATTAATTTGTCTTACACTGAGGTCACTGGTGAATACTCTTTGATTAAATACATTATTAGACATGGAGTCAGACAAGCCTTAACCTAAATTACTGTAAAATGAACAGCCCAATCAACTTAATATGTGAAGTGTCTCTTTGCCTCAGTCCATTCATTTATTTTAACTTGATGTGTTGGTTTGATCATGATTAGATCTAATTAGAAAATGGGTGTCTTTTCACAATTTTTTTGACTTGTTGAAAAACAAACTTTATGGCTGAAAATCAAAAGTTTGGGGCTGAAAGTTTTCAGTTATTGCCAAAAAAAATTTATAGTCTTAATTTTTTAAACAAAAAAATTGGTTAAAAAACACTTTTAGTTAAAAAATGTGTTGTTAAAAAACTATTTAGGTGGACATTTTTCACCCAGCCCTACAGTTAGGATCTTATTCTTATGTAGACCAACTTTGGGATGTAGTTGATATTATTCCTTTTTCCAGACAGTGATCAACAGCAGCCTTTTATTGAAGACCCAGAGGTGGTTTAAGCTCTTCTCCACCTTCTCTAGGGATGGTTGGAACTTGAAGAAATTTTGCATTTTGGAAAGTTAAAAAATGTATGACTTTCTCTCTCTCCATCCTTAAAAGAGGAAGCAAACTTCAACAATGGGTGAGAATCCTCCAACTCATAACATACTAAAACAAGCAATTTACAGTGTCGTCGTAGCTGTGTTTGTCTCAGAATATGAGAGAGACAGGGTGGGTGGACCAACTTCAGTTGGTGGAAGGTACAAGCTTTTGAGGTAAACAGAGCTCTGGGAAAGGAAGCAGAGTGGCTGAGCTAAATACAAGATGATACATATTGTTAAGTAGAAGGGGTAACACATGTTGGAACTTGGAGGCAGTCACTTGAAATGAAGTGGGCAATTGGGGTCTATGCATAACATCTAACCCGCAATTTCCCACTTCATTTCAAGTGACCACCTCCAACATGTGTTACCCCTTCTGCTTCACAATGTGTCCCAACTTGCATTTAGCTCAGTTTCCTTCACCGGATCAGAAGAGCTCTGTGTAGCTCAGTAAAAGGTATTACCTCACCTACTTTGTCTCTCTCTTCAAAACAAGTGATGACTTTAATTAGGTGATGAATTGTTGTTTCTCCCATCCCTAACTTTATGCCAAGCAGAACAAGCATGTTAGAAGAAAACTGCATTAGCACAGAGACTAAACGGTCTCTCTAGATGCTGAATATCTCTGTCATTTTTTTTATAGTAAATAAGTCTTTGACTATTTTTTCCGGTCCTATTATTCAGTGTGTCCCACTGAAAACTGTTTCCTTGAGGATACCGAAACTAGAGAGGTTTAACCATATCTACTGGAAATAATCAGAATACTACAGTAGTTAGGCTTTTTCTAGAAACATTGGCCTTTTCCAGAAGCTATCGTTTTTTGCTAAATAAACATATTAGCATGCCAAGGCTGGAATGTTTCTCTTACAGAAGGAACAACATAAAGTATTCATTTATATTTATGGTTTACTCAGTCCTTGTCTCTTATGTTTCCAGCTGTTCAGCTACCCAAATTGGCCTCTTAAAAGGGAGCAACACAGTGGACAGAAAAGGGAAATGGACAGCAGCCATGAAACAGAGGGCTCGCTGTTTGTCTATCTGATTTACCAGGAGACTGTGTACTCTACGTGGGGAATACGTGTGACTTGGCAGGTAGGAATGGTGGAAAGAAACAAGAGTTTAAGGAAAACATAGATCTCCGCAATGCAACATAACACAACTTTATTCTATATAGCCATACAATCCTGTATTCCAACGCATTTTGCAGAGTTAAATATAACAAGATTAAACAATAAATAAGGGCCAAGGGAACATGAGAAATACACAAGAAACATGTTTTTTTCAGGTAAGATTTGAAAAAATGAATCTAGTCAATAAGGTGGACTTATAAAGTTGATTAAATGAAAACAACAGATTGTTTTAAAAAATCCGCAGAAAAGTCCTGTATGAAATTGTGTAGAATCTTTCTAAGTGAATATAGTTGTGAGCTGAAATAGAAAAGGTTAAACAATACAACATCACTTGTTCATTCACTATTATTTCAGTGCAGCATTTACTACATGGTGTAAGTTTGCTGTAGCTTCAGCAGACATTGGTATGGCTAAACATCTAACCAAACTGCATAATTTGCAGATTTTCTTTAATACACATGCACACACGCACACTCCTGTTCTACCTCACTAAGAAAGCTTTTCGACTTTTTATAGAGGTGACTGAGGAAACTGTATAAGGGGTTCCTTGTTTAGTAGCTGGTAACGTCACATAACACTTTCCATTAACATATTTGAAATATTTGTACAGGGCTTCATTTAAATCAATGGGACTATTTGTGGAGTATGGGACTATTTAACCTGAAAATGGATGGCTCAATCTGGCCCATAATATTCTTCGGGGGATTGGAGGAGAGCCATTTTTATGTCAGACCAATACAGAATCAGCCAGGCAATGAGCTCCATGCATGACCAAATCTTATTTTATAATGATCTTAATATCAAATTATAGTGGTTCTTGGAAGGTCACACAGCCCATGCAGCTGATTCTATTTTGCACGCACAAGAAGCATATATTTCTTCTAAAGGATACTGCTGTTGTTCAGCCATTCTACTTAATTGTCCAGCTCACAACAAGAGGAAGATCCAACCACGAACATCAAGGTATGGGACTGACTAATTACAAGGGCCAGATTTTCAAAGGTATTTAGTCATCCAAATATGTAGCTAAGCACTTCCCTGGATTTTCAAAAGAGCCTAAGCAGGTTAGGCCTCTAATGTCCATTGATTTTCATGGCAATCAGGTGCCGAACCAACTTAAGTGCTTTTGAAAATCCAAGTAGGCACCTAAATCCCTTTGACAATCTGGCCCTAAACAATCAGGGGAAGTTAATTTATTTTGAATAATGTACTTTTAACCTGCGGAGTTATTAATACTCAGAGAAGGTTTGTATGTGTATGAGGCCTGGTCTACACTACAGAGTTAGGTTGAAGGAAGCCGACTTAAGTTGACCTGTTAATGTATGTGTCTACTCAACACCATTGAAAATTATCCCTTTTGGTTTATGTACTCTTTGGCAAGGTGTTCTGGTGCCGAGATGGAGATATGCGTGCCATCTATCTCCCCACCGCAATTAGGGAACCCCATCATGGCAAAACCATCCACTATGTCCTGCACATTTCCCAGACTCTCTACCTTTCATAGCAGAAGTCGATTAATGGTCCCTTCTGACCTTAAAGTCTATGAGTCTATGAAAAGCCCTGCCAACTTGGAGCACAGCAACTCCCACAGTTGATTTTACCTACTCCAAATTGATTCCCCACTGACCGGTAACTGTCTGGCATTGCAAGCTTCCAAATAGTGATTGCTACTCGCTTCTCCACTGTCAGAGCAGCTCTCAATATGGGGTTCCTGAACTGAAGGGAAAGGGAGAGCTCTGAACAAAGTTCCTGGAAGGTGGCCTTCCGCATTTGAAAGTTCTGCAACCACTGCTTCTTGTCATTCCATACCTGCAAAATGATGCTGTCCCACCAGTCAACGCTTGTTTCATAGGACCAGAAATGGCGCTTAACAGAGAGCAGCTGCTCTGTGACTGCCAGCAGCAACTATGAATTGCTTTTTGCAATAGCTTGCAGCAGGGCTGTTCTCAGGACATTGCTACGTTCCATGCGGCAAACCCTACTTCAGCTCTGGAAATACTGCAGGAGAAGGCGCGAGGTGTTTGAGATGCTCACAGCAAGAGTGCACAACTGAGCAGGCTCCATGCTTCTGAGGTTATGGCGTTCACTTGGCAGTTTTAAGGCACGAAAACCACTGGGTTGTTTGCCATTGATATGAGGGAGGGAGGACAGTACATCATGGGATGCTGAAGCAAGGTTCCATTCTCCCCTGCGATGATGTTTTGTCCATGAGGCATTGCACAAACTTCCCAAAACACACTGCAGCAAGTTGCACTTTGGGATAGCTATCCATGATGTAGGTGCATCCAGGCAGGTGCTGCTAGTGAGGACACACTCCTTCAAGACAATAAGCATGGTGTAGCCCTGCACAAACGACTTAATTAATTCGGAGGCTCAAGGTCGAATTAGACAAAGTCGACTTAATTTTGTAGTGTACACAAGCCCTTAGTCTAATTTTTTTAGAACTTTTTTTAGAACTCATGTCAGCAGGTAGCAAATTTCCAAATATCTTTGTGATTTCTGTCTTTTTTCCCCTGAGTTTGTATACTGAGTGTCAATTTTACTATGTTACTGGTATTGCGGTAGGGCCTAGGGGCCCCAATAATGGACTAGGCCCCACTGTGCTGTCCAATTATAACCAGTTCGTGTATATTTGAATCTTAATGAACATTTGCTTGACTAAGTTGAGAACTTGGCCAGACTTTCTATGGGTATAGTTAGGGCCCTACTAAATCCGCGGCCATGAAAAACGCATCGCGGACCGTGAAATCTGGTCTCCCCCCGTGAAATCTGGTCTTTTGTGTGTTTTTACCCTATACTATACCAATTTCATGGAGGAGACCAGAGTCTTGACCCAAAAGGGAGTTGCAGGGGTCACAAGGTTATTTGGGGGGGAGGGTTGTGTATTGCCACCCTCACTTCTGCTCTGCCTTCAGAACTGGGCAGCTGGAGAGCGGCAGCTGTTGGCCAGGCTCCCAGCTCTGTAGGCAGCACCCTGCCAGCAGTAGCACAGAAGTAAGGGTGGCAATACACACGCCCTTACGTCTATGCTGCTGCCTTCAGAGCTGGGTAGCCGGAGAGTGGTGACTACTGACTGAGGACCCAGCTCTGCAGGCAGCAGTGCATAAGTAAGGATGGCAATACCATACCATGCCATCTTTACTTCTGCGCTGCTGGTGGTGGTGGCTCTGCCTTCAGAGCTGGGTTCTTGGCCAGCAGCCACCGCTCTCCAGATGCCCAGCTCTGAAGGCAGCACCGCCGCCTGCAGTAGTGCAGAAGTAAGGGTAGCAGTACCACAACTCCCCCACAATAACCTTGCGATCCCCTCACAATTCCTTTTTGGGTCAGGACCCCTACAATTACAACACTGTGAAATTTCAGATTTAAATAGCTGAAATCATGAAAATTACTATTTTTAAAATCCTATGACCATGAAATTGACCAAAATAGACATGAATTTGTTAGGGCCTTAGGTATAGTGTTTCAAGAACACACTTTTGAATTAACATGGTTTCTTAACAGAAGTATAGACAGAAGAGTGCTGTCTGGAAATATAAGCTAAAATTAAATTCTATTATATGCCATTCATTGGCTATAAATAATCCCTAAAAATGTAATAATCAGTTATAAATAAACATAAGTGAAATTACAAAAGTTCAATTACATTTTAGTTCATTGAGCACCAAAAGGGTCTAAATCAAATTTACCAGCTATTGGCTTGATCCTCAATGACATCAATTGCTATAGTCTATTTTGTTACTTAATAGTTTCTCATGCATATTTCTCATACACAGGTCATCACAATAGGGGTGGAATGCCCCATGGCTCTTCCATGAAATATGCCATCTTGGTTCTCCTGTGAAATGACCAAACTACAGAAATGTTCAGGTGGCAGATAAGAGATAAGCAGTCACTGTATAAAATAATACTTGAAGGTAAGATACACCAGCAATAGCCATGGACTCCTCATCCTGATCTGACATTCCCAAAAGAACTTCAACCAAAAGAGTGAGCTTTCATAAGACATGAAATGTGATGACCATGCCAGTAAATCAGTATTCCTGGTACTGTAAGGTTATTGGAGAAGACAAAGCCTCCTAATATGGCAGTTTCCCTGTGGATAAACAAATGTATGAGTACTAAAAGAATTGTCCTTCCAGCAACCTAGTAAATTCTGCCATCTCTGCAGGTAGCTAAATCTCATGGGAGCACCTATGATATAATCTGTGTAAAGTATGTATAGCCAGATTTATTTAATCCCATTAGATGTTTCTTTGTAACAATGATTCCAGGGGTGACCCAATAATAATTATTCTAAACCATTCAGAACTTCTAAAATATGTAAATGAATTGGCAAAGACAAGACACCAACCATCTTTTCTACTGCTGTCCCCACCAGGACAATGGATATTTGGGGATAGAGAAGGTTATCATTCAGCTGTATAGCTGATTAGAGCACACATTCAGTTCTTTGATATACATAAGTAGCATTTGGTAATTTTTCAATAGAGAATACGTGCATTGTATGTTGTCATATGGTGCTACCTTTTGATTAGTTCCACCCTTTTTTCCCAGCACACCTCCATACCCTTTCTCCCCAGGCCTTTTCTCAAAAGTACAGTTCCTGCCCTTGTATAACTGCCAAGCTCTTTGAGATGAACTCTCTATTAGAAGCAGCAGAATATGACTTGGATGTGAAGTAGAAAACAAAGCCAAGAAAAGTGCTCCCACTGTGCAAAGCCCTTAGAAACAATGAGTTGCTATCACATAAGAGATTGCAAAATAGTCTGACAACCTATAGAGAGATAATAGGTATCATTAATGCCTGGCACACCCAACTTTTCATTTCACACGCCAGGTGAATAAGATTCTTCTTTGCAACTGTAAGCAAAGCCACACCTCTACTATTCCATTTGAGTGTAGGAGGGGGCTTCCTTTTAGAAATATTACACCATATTTGGAAGCTGACACCCTCCAAATGATATGATTAGTCACTTAGAAATCCCAGTGTTGTTGTTACTAGTTTCTAAGCTCCATTTTTAGGAATCTGGTCTTAGATGGTCCCAGAGACAAGAACTGCTTCAATCCTCAATTCAGTTTGTTTTCTCTCATATTCTGTTTATTTTTACTTTCTTTTAATTTTATCAATTTTTATGCATAGTCTCATTATGGAATAACATTTCAAACATGTTTTTCTATCTCCTGAACTTCACTTATTCTTAAAAATTTTCTTTCTAGACTTTCTGAACTCATTTCACTGAGGTTTTATCACCAGCTACTTTCTTGTGTTTTTTAATCTCACTAATAAA
This sequence comes from Trachemys scripta elegans, assembly GCF_013100865.1. Taxonomy (NCBI): domain Eukaryota; kingdom Metazoa; phylum Chordata; order Testudines; family Emydidae; genus Trachemys; species Trachemys scripta. The sequence continues at coordinate 71,512,280 of NC_048305.1, read as the reverse complement.
AAATCCAGGTTAGGCCATTTTAGAGTTTGTATGTTGTGCTTTCCCTCCTGACTCAACTGTGGGGAATTAATTTTCTAAAATCCATTTGCTTTCTGTATGTTTGGCAGACAACTGCTTCAAAGAGTCCCCTTTGTGTGTGCGTGGCTTTGGGGTGTTTTTGGATTAGGGTTCAAAGTTAAAAAACTGTAAATGGTTTAGGAAGTAACTCAGAGCCGCATAGTAGAGTCAAGTGTGTGTCTCAAGCTTGCTGCTTTGTTCAGTGGCTTGGGAATGCTGCAGACAGAGCCGGCTCCAGGCACCAGCTGAGCAAGCTGCTGCTTGGGGGAGCAGATTGTTGGAGGCGGCATTCCGCCCAATCCTAGGGTGGCACAGCCGCTTTTTTTGTTGTTGTTGTTCTTGTTCCGCTCCGGCCGCCCTGTAGGGGGCGGCGGCGCAGAGAACCAGAGCACCCTGCAGGGCAGTCCTCTTCCTTCCCTCCCCACCAACCGAAGCGGAGCCCTCATGGTAGGCGGCAGGAGGCGGCACAGCAGGATGGGCCGCGTAGCCCTAGCCACCCCCTTCTCTCTCTCTCTCTCCCGCCCGCTCCCCCCTCCCCCCGAGCCGGTCCCCCTGCACCCGCGCTCCAGCTGCGCCGCAGGGGTTTTTTTTTGTTTGTTTCTTTTGCTTGGGGCGGCCAAAAAGCCAGAGCCGGCCTTGGCTGCAGAACAGCTCTCCTCTGACCTCTGAGCAAACTTGAGGGTAGCTGGAAGAGGCCCAGGGCTCCATGGCTAGAAGAATTGTTGATTCAGTGTGGGGTTATTAAGAGCAAAATGGGGGAAAGAGTGAAAGAGTGAATATCCTTGGGGTGCTGTGAGATCTACTCCTAAAAATAATTATAGGTTAAGCCTGATGAAACAGTTCAAAACAGGATGTGCTGAAGCACAGCCTTCCCTCTGCAGCTCTCCCACACGTACCTGGTGTTTGGCAAAGCTCTATCTACACCTGCATCAGGATAAACAGCTGCAAGTCCTTGGTATGAGAACACCACAAATGCTACACATTCCTTTTTAGAGTCCAGTGGTGGTTGTCATTGTTCTAAATATTGGCTATTGAGAGTTATCGTGTGAGTGTGGTGTTTCTCTCTCTCTCTCTCTCTCATATCTCCATTCTCCTCTCCCCTGTAGACCTATCAGTTGTGTACCCATAACCCTGGTAATTACACTCATGCAGCTGATAGGATAGTCAAATAACAGAAGTTAGCCCATTCTTTGAACTGAGTGTGAACTTTGCCCCCGCACTTCCTGTTTTAGTGGTTACCGGAGAAGAAATAATTATTTACTATTGTTAGCATTTCTAAAGCACTCATGGTCATAGTGTCTAGCACTATTATGTAACTTTAGGAAAGAGACAAGTTCTTTCACTTTCCCCCTTGAATTAAAGCTGTTTACTTTGGAGAAGTTAAGTCCAGGTTGTTATTTCCAGGAGTAGCATGGCCAGTTTGCAGCAATTTAATGGTTCATATTCAGGGCCGGCTCTAGGTTTTTTGCTGCCCCAAGGAAAAAAAAATTTGGCTCCCCTCCCATCCCCCCGCCCACCAGAGCCCCCCCCACCCGCACTCCCTGCTGCCCCAGCACTGGGCTCTCTCTTTCCCCCCTCCCCCACCTCCCCAAATGTGGGATCCGCTACCAGCACACGGCGGCCGAGCCCTGGCCCAGCCACGACTCTGTCCCCATGCGGGTGGAGCTGCTGGGCGGCGTGGAGCAGGAGTACTTCCAGGTGGCGGTGCGGCTGTGGGGTGGTGCGGAGAACACGGCCCCCTCCCTGGGCTTTGCAGCGCTGCTGGTGGCCAAGGTGGATCAGTTCATGCTCACCGCCCTCACCCCCGACATGCTGGCGGCCGAGGACCTGGAGAGCCCCCGGACCTGCTGCTCTTCAGCCTCACTGCACCCTGGCCCAGCCCCGGCGGGTGGGAAGGCGAGGATCTCTGGCTGCGGGGCTACCTGCTCAGCACTGACAAGCCCAGCCAGCCGTTCACCTCCTCACACACTCCGGGAGCCCCTCTCACTGCCACAGCCCGGGCTCAGCTCCAGGGGACCCCACTTCCCTCCCTCCCCAGCTCTTCACACACTCTGGGAGCCCCTCTTGCCGCCGCTGCAGCCTGGGCTCGGCTACCGGGACCCCGCTTCCCTCCCTCCCCGGCTCCTCACACACTCTGGGATCCCGGGTGCGGCGGCAGGGAGGGAGGAGGGGTCCTGCTGCCGCTCCAAGTCTCCCCAGGGCGGCACAGCATTTCCCCGAATGGGCTGTGCAGGGCGCTGCCGGGCTGGGCAGGGGGTGCGGATCCCGGCTTGCGCTGACAGGGTGAGTGCCAGGGCCGGCTCCTGGCAATGCTGCCCCAAACTAAAAAATAAAAAAAGGGGGGCCGGAGTGCCACCCCTTAGAAAGTGCCACCCCAAGCACATGTTTGGAGGGCTGGTGCCTAGAGCCAGCCCTGTTCATATTCTAGGAGCAAGCCTGACGAATAAAGCCAAGGTGGCAAGAACTCTTGGTCAGCCTCAATTCTGTTGACAGTTTGTTACACAGCTGAGAACACTTTCCTTTTCTAACCACCAAAACAGCAGAGCTAGTTGCAGTGTTGCCAAACACAACATTCAAAAGTCATGAGATTAAAAAAAAAGCTCTTTTTCTTTGCCTTCTAGTTTCTGAGTCTTTAGGGTGCACTCAGGTCAAATTTTCCAACTTGTCTTTGCAAGCATGAGGGCTAGAAACAAACTGTTTTTAAAAATGAAAGCTGAGACTCTCATATAACTGCTTGACTCTAGGATGTGGGGCTTAAAGAAAAGCACACGAAATGGTGAGATACCTGATTAAATCTTGAGAGCTGGCAACAGAGGTTTCCATTAAACAAGAGAACAGAGAAACTTGTGATGTGCACCAGCCAGGGCCATGATAAAATGGGAAACACCCAGATTCCCTACAGGTTCAAATCATCACCACACAGGTCTATGTCACACCTAGTTCCTCATGCTGCATGCCAGCAACAGTCCCCTGCAATTGCAGGTTTAACCGCACTGCTAGTCTGGGCTTGTCAAACAATGTACCATTAAAGAAGCTGCTCTCGCTGTCTTTCAAGCTGGCCCATTACAGGACCAGAGAGAACTCTCTATATATATTTTGCAGGATGGAAGGACATGGGCTTTTGTGTATGTGTGTTGAGGGAGTGGGGTTGTGCTCATTTAGTGCAGCATCTTCACCATTCAGGTGGAGTAGAGTATCCAGGAATACCATATTTGATAGGAAACTTGAAGCCCCGACAACATAAAACCAGCTACCTCCCCCTAGATCCTCTAAGTGATCTTTAGATTCTGAATCACGATAACACTGTTTACTGGGCATAGGCACACACCAGGAAAGAAGTGGGGGGAAATGAAAGGGTAAGCCACAACCTTATACCTCAGTCATACAGCACACAATTGCTAAAAATTGCCCTGAACATCCCTCTTGCTGGGCACATGGGGTAAAAAAGAACTTGAGCCCACATCCTTAAGAATTTCTTCTGGCCATTTTTGTGTGACAGGATATTACCACATGTCATGCAAGATAGAGGAGTGGGGAAGACATATGACATAGGAAAGCTGCTCTTGTTCCCAGGCCTATTAAAACCATTCCCTTTCAAGGGGTAGGAGTTGTTTTCAGGGGACCACTAAGCATGCTGTCACAACAGGGCAGAGCTTTTGCCTCTCAATGGTAGAATATTGGACCTTGAAGGTGTATCACTGAGTCCCATCAAGTCCAATAAATTCACAGATACTTTGACTGATTGGATTTTCTCAAGGAGAAATCTTCTGCCAACAGTGATTTTAAATTCAGAATGAATAGGAGACTTTGGGAGAAACATGGAGTGAAGTTCTAATATCATCACTATCAACTCCAGACCAATTGGCTGATTTTCAAGGGGTTGGAATGATTAATAATATTTGAAATTATTAATATTAATATGGGAAACCACCAAACACTAATTTAACCATAAATTCCTTTATTAAATCCAAAGGCCAAATGGTACTTATACAATTGCTCTAAACATGCCTAAAAAGCCTAAATAATAAGCAATTTGCTACATCTAAACAGTAACAAAACATGTATAAGTATTTCATCAAACAAGTGATGTCATTGTCAATTACTGACCAGCTAAAAACCAATTTGAGACAGTTCACCCTTATTTCCAGTCTTAATCCAGATAAGACTTACAATCGTCTCTCTTCCCAAGGCCTTTCCTTCCTTCCTCCTTGCTGTCCAACAGTTTTCCATTGCACCTGGGGTCACGTAGGCTTTTACACTGGTGTGTGGGTTGGGAAAGGGCCGTGTTGGCTCATTTTAAGACACATTCTCATTGTTTCATTTAAAACCATCTGCAGGCACCCCTGTCGATCAGAGGCCTTGTTTTTAGAAACTTCCCTTTATCTCAATAGTTATTCTTTGAACCAGACATCCTCTCTACTTCATTCCTTCTGGCCTTATAACTTATTATTTCAAGGCCTGCCTTCTACTTACTAGTCAGGGCCTTTCTTTATAACATATGTATTTCTTTAACCAAACTTAAGCTAACTTTAATTCTTTAATTTTATACTTATCCTACACAAGTTTTCATTAAATCCTTTTGCAAACTTCACTAGAGCAGCACAGCAAATGGGATAAGTCATTCACAGCTATTTCTCACTGACCAAGGGTATGTCTACACGGCAATGTAAGCACACGATTAGGGGGATTTGAGTCAGCTGACCTGTATTCGAGAACCCGGGGCTTGAGAGTCTGCACTGATTCTTAACCCTACTTTAAAACTTTTCTAACCCGGGCTCAAACCTGGGACTCTGGAATCCATACTGCAGCATGCAGACCCAAGTGAAACCAATCATATCCCAGACTCCCTAGGACCGTCACAAAATATTGCTGCACTCTTCAAAATCTTTGTGGAGCCAGAGGTGAGCCATTTCCTCCTGGGTTCAGTGCTTGGGAGGGGCGGGGGCTTGATTGCCAGGCAATGTAGTTGTGAATGGTTTAGGAAAAGGAGGGCAGGGGTGATTCGCAGTAAGATTCATATAAGGAAGTGATTGAAGTGTGGATTGCTGTACCTTACTGTATAGAGCAATAGTATTTGCTTACTAATTCCTAATTGTTCCTGATCATATTCCTTATTATTGCAAATCATGATTGTAGGATAGCAAATTTTCTTGATGCTGACTGTGGCAGGCCTGGCACCGCAGCGCCTCTTTGTGGCAGGGGTAGAATGGGGTGTCGGCGGCTCACCACTCTCGAGTCCTTGCGTCCGCCTCTCTGCAGGCGGTCGGTTACGGCCTCTTGGCCTTCTTCCCCACTATCATCCCTGTCTGGCGGGGTAATGCAGCCTAGCGGCCCAAGTCCCTACAACCCCCCCTTACGAGCGGGGTAGCGCGGCCTAGCAGCCCGAGTCCCTACAACCCCCCCTTACTGGCAGGGTAGCGCAGCCTAGCAGCCCGAGACCCTACAACCCCTCTCACGAGTGGGGTAGCGTGGCCTAGCAGCCGGGGTCCATATAACCCCCCTTACGAGCGGGGTAGCGCAGCCTAACGGCCGGGGTCTCTAGTATTCCTCACGGTTCAGGGGTGAGGTGGTAGGGGGACTCGGGCCCGCCCTCTCCACCGAGCCCCAACCCAGGGCCCTGGTAGTGGCAAGCTCCTCTCACCACTTGCTCGGCAGGGATCCGCCCGCAACATGTCGAGCGTCAATGCAGCTCTAATGCCGTTTGTCTATAAAGTTATACTTCCTATCATGAATGCCAGTTCATCTGCTGCGGGGGGTCCTCTGGTCTGTTCCCCTCCTGGGACATCCGCCGTCGGGGTCTCAGGGAGTGTCTCGGCTTGGCTGACTCCCGGATCCTGGCGCGCAGGTTCTCCCTCCTCCAGAGCTAGCAGCATGTGTCCTCCTCCAATGGTCAGCCCGAGTGAGCTGGCCTGCAGGCTTTTATACCAGTTCTCCCCTTGGAGCATGCCCAGCAGAGCTTCCGGGGTGTGGCTTCCTCTGCTAGGAAGGAAGGGTTAACCCCAACGGTATCAGTGCGGGGCCACTCTGTCCCATCACACTGATGTAAAAGACTTTATTTATAAACCTGTGTTAAAACAGTACAACAGTCACCTGTTGCCAGGCAGGCCAGCTGCCATCACAACAACCAAACACCGGTTACAAAAGAACATTTCCAAAACAAACAAAAGTGCATCAGCAAGTACAAACAAGACAGAAACCCCCTAGCATTCATGTCCCCAGACCCCTCATTCTCCTTTCCCTTCCTTCCCCATTTTCTGTGCACTTCGCGGTTGGGGGTGGAGATATCCACTGGAAAGGAGGTCAAGGCAGAGGGTTGCATGGGGTTTAGTTGTCCTGCCCAGACACTCAGAGGGTCTGATTGCATTGGCCACCCAGACATGGAGTTTTCCAAGCTGTTTCTGGACTGAGGGTACGTTGCAGGGGAATCAGGCTGCGGGGTGAAAGAGACAGCAGAATCTTGCAGCCATGATTGAGATGAGCTGCTCAAACAGTTCTCTCTTCAGAGCTCTATCCTTCTCCCTGAGCCACCATTCCTGTCTAGGAACTCCCTAGCAAGGGCCTGCTCCCATGCTGAAACCTTGTCCTCCAGCTGTGCAGCAAGCCTTAGACTGCCCTCCTGCCTGTGAACATGCCTTTCCTCCAGTCTTAAGTCTCTCTGCTCCTGGTACGGGACCTGCTTGTTGGCCTGCTCAAGAACCTCAACCATCAGTTCATCACAGAAACACTTCCTCTTGGAACAGTCTGTGAAGAAACATTGTGCCAAGCCTGTGGCTGAATACATGGAAACTGGAGTGCAAATCACATGAATACCAAGGACTTAGGACATTAAACTGATGATCAGTCATGAAATCTTATAATACTAAATTATGAGGGAAAATTTGCCTCTTGTCTTTCTGTTTCTATCTTCTACATTGTAAGCCTTCTGGGACAAGGACTGTTTTTATATTTGTATCTTGTACAGTGCTGAGTACAGGCTGTCACCTGACAAATAATAATAGCTGGCATAACTCAGCTAGGGTCACTGAGCCATCAAAAGGCCCCTGGCTTCTCTAGTCCTAATTCTGAAACCAGATGGATACACCTGTTTTGTAGGGGTTACCATAAAAGGAATAGTCATTGTGGCAGATGCCTTTCCAATACCCAGAATAGATTATTTAAAGGAGAAGCTGGGGCTGGTCTAGAATGTGACCATAATTGACTTAACAAAGATAGGGGGACTGGCTAGAGTCTGCTATTGTAAAATTAAACTAGATCACATGGGTTCCTGATGTTGTCTGTCAGCATGAAGAATGCGCTAGCTACATTGTGGAGGCTGATTAATGGAGTGCTGACAGGTCTGGACAAATTTGCAGTGGCCTATAACAACAACATACCCATGTACAGTCAGAGACTGGACGCTTTCTTATAACACACAAGGACAGTGCTTATCAGCAGGACTTGATGCTCAAGATAGAAAAACGTGAGTTTGGCATGGCTGAGATAGCACATATAGGACACACCGTGGGGAGTGGATAATCTAAACTGGAACCAGGAAGGTAGAGACTCTTAAAAACTGGCCCATACCCACCACTAAATGCCAGATGAAGGTTTGCGCAGGGACAGCAGCTTCTACTGCAGTTTTGTGAGTAATGCTGTCTTTATTACTGCTCCTCAAATGTGAGGAAGAAGAAAATGCTCTACAAGTCTGGATGGAAGGACAAATATGAGCAAGCATTTAAAATCCTCAAAGAAGAACTTGCAGATTTCCAATGTTCATGCTCTCAAGTTTGATCTAGAGAAGTGTTCAGGTGGATGAAGAAAGGCAGAACATCCTATCTGCTAGCAGTCAGCTCGTTCTCAGCCCGGATCCCCAGGTTGATTGCTGTTCTCCCAGTCCAATTTGCATCCTTGTGGAATTATAAAGAAGATAGTAGCTACCTGAGTGTGCATCTTATGACATCCTCAGAACCTATGAGGCCAAAGTTTGTCTCAGAATTATTGTGTATCTCCTAAGCTGAACAAGCTATTAAGTCTGGTTAAGAAGGTGGAAACTGTGAAGCACATAACAGCTGAGTTGGGAATGGTAGTAGAGGTGGTAGGGAAGCTGTAGAACTCCCAACTAGCCCAGTGCACTGAGGCCCAAGTGTGAGCAAGGAGCTACAGATGGAATGCAGCTCCTAATCCAGTGTTTCCAAACTAGCAATACCCTTTAGGGACCACAGATTACCCTAGGTGGGGTGCAGAACCGAGAAAATCAGCCATTCTCCCTAATGCCTTCTCCCTTGCAGCTGCGGGTAAAGCATCAAGTGACTACCTGAAAGTCTCCTGCCTTCCATCCCTGCTCCTACAGAAGCCCCTAATGCAGCCAGACACAGGAGCAGCTCACAGGTACTCGGTTACTGGCTTATATAGCACAGCAGCCGTCAGTCTGAAGCTTCTCCCCTCTGTTCCTGTAGCACTCAGCTCAGCCGCCAGGGCATATGTGATCTAGCCCAATGCTGCCACCAATAGATGCTCCAAATCCCAGTGGTGTGTAACCTTCTGCTATGCAGGAAACAGAGAGGGTGAGTCATAAAACAAGTCTATGTTCTCCAGGTCACAATTCTTTGCTTGCCAGTGTCCCCCTTCTCCTTCAGGTGCCCCTGCTATTCTAGTCTATTTCACATAACTTCTAATTTATTTTAAGTGAGAAATAGGTACCTGTATCAATGGTAAATACCTAATTAGGTTGTGTAATGGGCAAATAGTTAATAATTGAAGTGTTGGTATTCTTTCATTATAAGTCATATGTGGAAATAACCTTGCAGGGCAGTGTTCATATACTTAGCTGCAAGGGCGCTGGAGTTTCATATGTTGGTAATTTATACTTTGAAATTATTTTAAGTCTTTTTTAATTACCTTGTGTGAATGGAGACATAAAGTGTTGTGTCCTGTGAGTCAGTGTTATGGTTGTTTGGTGAATGCCTTGTATGCATTTGTATACATCTGGATTTATTTAAATACCAGCAAAGTAGGAATTGGATATTTTGGGCCAGATCCTCAGTTGGTGTAAATTGGCAGAGCTCTATTTATATCAGTTGATGATCTAGCCCAGTAATCTGAGGGAGCAGAAATAGATCAATGTGTTGTCGCTTGCTGTGTATATCATCCTAGAGGGTTCAGGGAAACAATGCGGGAGAGACCTGGGCACTTTATACAAATGAGACGGACATTATTGTGATAGAAACAGAAAATATTAAGCTCTCCCCTGAAAATAAACGAGTCTATAGGAGATGATCTTGACAGTGTTTATATATAATGTATATGGATATGTTAGGTTGGTGCTAGGGCTGTGTGACTAGTAGCTACATCGGTCAGGGGTGTGAAAACCTCCCATCCCAACCGACATAGCTCTGCTGACAAAACCCCCAGCAAAGACACAGCTATGCCTATGGCAGAGTGCTTCTGTGAACGTAGCTAACATCACTCAGGGAGGTGGTGTTCCTACACTGAGGCCTGGTCTACACTAGGAAATTAGGTCAGTATTACTATATCACTCAGGGGTATGAAAAATCCACACCCCTGAGCAATGCTGGAGATAGCGTTGGGAAAAATTCTCCTGTCAACCTAGCTACAGCCTCCCGGGTAGGTGGAGTACCTACGCTGAGGGGAGAAGCCCTCCTGTCAGCGTAGGTAGCATTGTCACTGTGCCGCCATAGCAGTTTATGTGTAGACAAGTCCTTACAGAAAAACTCCTGTTGGTGTACACTGCCTCTACACTGGGGGATACGCTGCAACAGCTATGCCAGAACAGGCTCCATAATGTAGACGGAGCCATATACTCATTTAGGCTCACTCAATTTTAGTGAATTGAGGTCTATTTACACCTCTTGCAAACACATTTACTACAATGGGATTGCATAGGAAATAGGTCAGAACAGAATTTGGCCCTTAAAGTCCCACCCACTTGCCAACATAAAAGTTACACCCCCTTCCCCACCCGACACCTCTCTTGTCTGCATGAGGACATGCAGGAACATTAATCCAAATTAACTAAAGATGGGAATTTAAACTGGATTGGTTAAACTGCATTAAACCCCTGTGTGGACATCTCACTCAGAATTGAAGTGGCTTTAAGTTGGTTTATTTTGCTTTGTTTCCACATAGAGGTTTAATGCGGTTTAATTAGTCCACTTTAAAAAATAATTTGGTTTAACTTTCCTGAGTGCTCCCAAGTAGACCAGCTTAATTGGGTGTAAGGAAGTCCAAATGTGTCCAAGCTGGTGTAACCACACACCAAGAGGCCAGAAGGGAGCAAAAGAAGCAACTCCTGGACCTAAAGCCTGGTCTATGTGGGAACAGTTACCACCCAAGATGACCTAGAGTCTGAACACAGTTTAACAGTCAGTGTGGGCCAGGACAAATCATGTACATCATCATGTCAGCTAATTGTGGTCAGACTCTGAGATTTGCTGACATGATTTGTCCTGATACACAGTGTGCCCCTGAATTATCTAATATGATTATTGACAACTGTATTCAAATGTGTCAACAGTTCATAGAAGGGACCAGACCTTACATGCTTTTCTCTCTTCCTTTCTGGCCCCTTAGTATGTGCTTACATCAATTTAGATTCATTTTAGAGCATGCTTCACAAGTAGGTGTAGGAAGGTTCAAGTTAAAGTAGGCTGTACACTATTTAAACTTACATCATCATCCTGCTGCTTGGCCTATAGGTTATACCGTCTTGAACTCCCTTCCACTCACACTCTCATCAGTAAAAGGCTGCAAGGAGGATTAAGGGTATGTCTACACTTGCCGGTAGATCGGCACTGCTGAAATCAATGCAGCGAGTGTTGATTTAGCAGGTCTGGTGAAGACATGCTAAATCAATGGGAGAGCACTCTCCCATCTATTTGTGTACTCCACCTCCCTGAGAAAGCGTAAGGGATGTTTGTGTACGTTAGATTGATTTACTGTGGTAGTGTAGACCAGCCCTAAGGTACTAATTGTACAGAAGTCTGCATTATTGCATAGGCATCTAACTTGTGTGTAACCTTTTATATCACCTCTGAAACTGAGCCAGTGAATCCAAAACCAAAACCAAAACCAAATTCAAACCTAGTTTTGGTTTTACAAAAACATGCCCCGCCCAATGATGATCTGCAAAAACAGAAACATATCCAATGCTGACAATTTCAGATTCCCAAGTGATTGTGCTAGGGAGACATTTGCTTTACTCTCACATAGACAGAGGCAAAGAGGGAGGAGTCACTCATGTACAGTGTCTTCATCCTAAAGTAGGCAGTGAGATACCTTTTTGCTGGCTATACTCTGATTATACATTGGGTGACTTGACTCATCTTTAGGTAGCCAACTGGTTTACAGTCTCCTGGTCAGCCTCAAATGGGGGGTGAGAGTAAAACAGAATTGGATGCTTTTTTCTCTATATATCCAGGATCATAAAGGTGTCTGTGTACATAGACAGCAACCCATAGCAGAAAAGCATGGCACTACATTCCTGAACTGAAGGTACAGATACAATTCCCTTCTGAGCCTACAGAAGAAACCCTTTATACATGAGCATCACTTCTGTTTTGTCTGGACTTAATTTCAGACAGCTCCTTGCATCCAGGTCCAAACCTCTGTTAGGCACAGAGAAAGCACCAAAACAACAGAATCCATTATTCAGTAAAACTAAATTAGCATTAGGTTCAACATCTGCAGGGTCTCATGTAATTATAGGCCTACATAAATTGCTCCTTAGTTGCCCTTCTTTCTGAAATTGCCACATAATTGTGCTCCAGAATTTAATATTTAATGTATCAAAATGATTCTAGTCCTTATGGTGGCAAATAAAACCTATTAAAATGTGAATGATATCTGCCTGAGTCTGCAGATAGCCTGAAACAAGAACTCTAAGGATAGGAAGTGCCCCTTTCATCTCAGTGGAGTGTTAAATCTGAAGCCTAATGATCCTAATTTAAATGTTAGCATTGACCATTTCACTGCTGATCATTTTAGAAAAAGCAATAAGCTAATGTGCTTCGCTACCATGGTTGGTGTGATGACAGAGCGTGAGGCAGGGTGACAGGTACTTGCTGTCAAATGTTGCTAGGTGCAGAAAGAAGAGAACCTTTCGCTGCTTTTTGTTTCTGTCATGGAGCAAAGCAGTCAGAAAGCAAGCTTCCCCAGATACTTGGGAATTCTTCTGGCATAAGAGAAATCTTGGATGGCAGAGAACTAGCTACACTCCTCCTGATCCCTGGCACAAGAGGTATTCTGGGGAAAGGTACACAGTCAGGGCACCTGTCCACTCTGGTTTCCTTTGGCTGTTGGTTGGAATGGCCCCTTGGGGTTGTAGGCAGCCAGAAGTAGATTAGAGCAATGTTTGGGTGCTTTTTGTTTTGTTTTGTTTTGTTTTTTTACTCCAGGGACTGGAGCATTCCCAGCCAGTACCCAGATCCAGGGCCATAAAGCTCCCCTGTGTCTCCACAGGTCCTGCACTGAGCACAGCTGTGACAGACCAGAGGCTCTGGCTCAATGCTTTCATAACAAAGTATCTATTTTACTAGTTCACTGTCTGTGTCTCAATTATAGGAAAAATACAATGACACACCCTCTAGAGGTGCAGCTAGCAATTCCCAGAGCCTCCCTCCTCTCACATCCTGCGTCATCTTCCCGTTTTCTCAGGTCCTCCAGTGCCAAACACTTATTTTTAAAAGCAATAGCAATAATTACCCTAATATTGGAGCTTTAGTGGACTCTCTAGATATGGCTTGAGGGATGTTGTGAGGAAACCTCCCATGTGATTGCTTCCTGTAGTGTGTCTGTCCGGTGGCTTAAAAGAAGACTAACGTTACCTGAGCTGTCAGCCTAACCTCTTTCTGAAGCATTACATTCCATTTTAAAGAAAAAAGAGAAACATCTCCCTTTTTCATTGAACAGGGAGTGAGGTTTAGATGCAGGTGTGGAAGAAGAGATGATGCCACATTCTCTTCCGAATTAAAGCAATGGAAGCCCAAATAAAGTAAAACAAAGAGTGGGACCAGAGAAGGCAATGCTCATGAAAGCCAAAATTATCAAACTTGTGTGTCTGTAGGCACATACATCCATAAAGAGTGATCTGAAAAGTGCCCAGATTTGATGCTGAGATGCTGAGCAACTGCAGCTTCAAGTAATTTCATCGATCTCAGTAACTAAATTTGGTCATTCAAGTTTGACAATTTTGGGCGAAATCTCTAGGTTTGATGCCATACAGGGGCATGGGATTGACAGAGTTCCTTCAAGACCCAACATTTTCTGAAACAGTCATAAAAAAGGGCAACAGGGAAGTAACATCAATCTGTACTATGCTACCCACAATGAATCTGACTGTCCACAGGGAGGAGCATGTGATGTAAGGGGGCACAGCGCCCTATGCCAATGCTTGAAAATTCCACTATGGACTCCCATCCTTTTTGCATGGGAGCTTCCAGAGGAGAGAAAAAGTCCTCTAGGGAAGGTGCTAGGAGTTAAATCATCAGCCCAGAGACAGGAAGTGCCAATCTGAGGGTATGTCTATACTTGACACCAGGGCCTCCCCTCCCCCTCCTTTTTTGGCTTTTACACATGTTTGCACTTTGCAATGTTTTTTGCTTTGTTTTTCGTTTTGGCTCCCCAGGGATTCCACTCGCCCCCCAACCCAAACAAACAGGAGCCCCCCTTGTTCCTTTTTTGTCTCTCTTCAAGCTTTGCTCTGTGCTGGGAGGCAGGGGTGGGGGTACTCTGGAAGGGGGGGGCAGAAGTGATGTGCCTGGGTCAGGGGCTGGGATTCTGGATCGGGGGTGTGCCTGGGGCGGAGGTCAGGACCCGACGAAGTGGGCATTCACCCACAAAAGCTTATGCTCCAATACATCTGTTAGTCTTAAAGGTGCCACAGGACTCTCTGTTGCTTTTTACAGATCCAGACTAACACGGCTACCCCTCTGATACTGGAGTAGCAAAGCAGTGGCACAGGCGAGCTGTAACTCAACTCAAGGGATTCAAGCGGGTTTGTACTCAGGGCAGCTAGCCTGAGGCACTGCTTGCTGCTGCCCATGCTACCGTGGCTACATTACTATTTTTAGTGTGCTAGCTCAATGACAGCTAGCACGAATATGTCTGTGCCAGCTGGGAATCTCACCCCTAGCTCTTAGCATAGGCATAACCTTAGAAAGATGAAGGTATCACTTTCCACCGAGCTAGGTGTTTACCAGGGAGGGTGTGATGGGGTATGCTCCCCACACTGCCCTGCAAGAGTTGGGCCACGTGAGCTGAATATCTAATTAGGCTGCAAAGAATGGGGGGAGCTTGAGGCTGTAGGCAGCTAATTAGATAGAGGCTCATCTGTGGGTGTTGGGCGGGGCTTCTACAAAAGACAGGACATTGGAAGTTGAGGGGCCTGCCGAGATGAGTTGCCTAAACTTGCTCCCTGGGAGGAGGGAATGAAGAGATTGGCAAACCCAGAGGAGTGAGGAGGGCCAGGAACAGTGCCTAATTTGTGCACCTCTAGGCTTGTCAGTTCATAGCCCCAGCACCTCTGGGCTTGCTGCATCAGGTATGAATGTAAAAAAATTGCTTGAGCTCTGGCACCTGTTTAATTACAAATTAAGGAGGTATGGCAGCAGCTCAGGAGAAGGCAGCAAGGTGCAAGGAATGGAGCATTAAAGCATCTCTGTGTAGAGGGTCCCTGAGCCAGAACCCAGAGTACAGGGTGGGCCTGGGTTCCCTTGCCAGCCACTATGGGAATGGCAGTGAAGTAGAAGACTGCCGGAGGCTGCTGGAAAGCAGGAACCTTGATGCTCCCCTCCGGAAGGGGAAACCACAACAGTGACCTGGCCAGAGGGCTGAATCACGAAGAGGGAGCAGCAGTCATGGAGCAAGAGAGGGGCTGCAGACTGGCAGAGAGAGACAAAGTGATGGTGTGCAACCATGGGATGGGGTGTTGAGCTGGCAAGCTATTCCCCAGAGTGACCAGGAGGAGGTGCCATCCTAACGTCTCCTGGGTGCTGGCAGACATGGGACTGCATTGCTACACAGCAGCAACTCATTGCCTTTTGGCAGCAGACGGTGCATTACGACTGGTATCCGTCATCGTCGTACTCCTGGGTGCTCTTTTAGCCAACCTCGGTGAGGTCGGTCAGGGGCACCTGGGCAGACATGGGAGTGACTCAGCCAGGTCATTCCCATCTTCTGCCAAGCACCCAGGAGATGACAATGGCTAGCAGTTGTAATGCAGCATCTTCTGCCGAGCACCCAGGAGATGACAATGGCTAGCAGTTATACTGCACCGTCTGCTGCCAGCCTAAGATGTAAAAGATAGATGGAGTGGATCAAAACAAGAAATAGACCCGATTTGTTTTGTATTCATTTGCTCCCCCCTCCATCCCTCCCTCCCTCCGTGAAATCAACGGCCTGCTAAATCCAGGGTTTTTAGTTCAATCCTTGAGGGGGCCATTCTGTGTGACAGTTGTTTGTGTTTCTCCTTGATGCAAAGCCACCCCCTTTGTTGATTTTAATTCCCTGTAAGCCATGTCGTCAGTTGACCCTCCCTCCATCAGAGCAACAGCAGACAATCGTTTTGCACCTTTTTTCAGCGCAGACGCCATAGGACTGGGATCATGGAGCCTGCTCAGATCACCGCGACAATTATGAGCACTGTAAACACCATGCGCATTATCCTGGAGTATATGCAGAACCAGAACCTGCAAAACCAAAGCAAAAACCAGGCGAGGATGCGACGGCAGCGTGGTGATGAGAGTGATGAGGACATAGACATGGGCATAGACTTCTCACAAAGTACAGGCCCTGGCAATGTGCAAATCATGGTGTTAATGGGGCGGGTTCATGCCATGGAACGCCGATTCTGGGCCCGGGAAACAAGCACAGACTGGTGGGACTGCATAGTGTTGCAGGTCTGGGACGATTCCCAGTGGCTGTGAAACTTCTGCATGCGTAAAGGCACTTTCATGGAACTTTGTGACTTGCTTTCCCCTGCCCTGAAGCGCCAGAATACCAAGATGAGAACAGCCCTCACAGCTGAGAAGCGAATGGTGATATCCCTCTGGAAGCTTGCAATGCCAGACAGCTACCAGTCAGTCAGGCATCAATTTGGAGTGGGCAAATATACTGTGGGGGCTGCTGTGATCCAAGTAGCCAACGCAATCAAAGAGCTGCCGATATCAAGGGTAGTGACACTGAGAAATGTGCAGGTCATAGCAGATGGCTTTGCTGCAATGGGATTCCTTAACTGTGGTGGGGCGATAGATGGAACCCATATCCCTATCTTGGCACCGGAGCACCAAGCCAGCAAGTACATAAACCGAAAGGGATACTTTTCAATGGTGCTGCAAGCCCTGGTGGATCACAAGGGACGTTTCACCAACATCAACATGGAATGGCCGGGAAAGGTACATGACGCTCGCATCTTCAGGAACTCTGGTTTGTTTCAAAAGCTGCAGGAAGGGACCTTCTTCCCAGACCAGAAAATAACTGTTGGGGATGTTGAAATGTCTATAGTTATCCTTGGGGACCCAGCCTACCCCTTAATGCCATGGCTCATGAAGCCATACACAGGCAGCCTGGACAATAGTCAGGAGCTGTTCAACTATAGGCTGAGCAAGTGCAGAATGGTGGTAGAATGTGCATTTGGACGTTTAAAAGGACGCTGGTGCAGTTTACTGACTCGGATAGACCTCAGCGAAACCAAGAGAGTAAGGGGGAGAAGTTTATGGCGGGGTGGGAGGTTTAGGCAAATCGCCTGGCCACTGATTACGCGCAGCCAGACACCAGGGCGGTTAGAAGAGTACAGGAGGGTGCGGTGCGCATTAGAGAAGCTTTGAAAACCAGTTTCATGACTGGCCAGGCTACGGTGTGAAAGTTATTTGTTTCTCCTTGATGAACACACACACCCCTTGGTTCACTCTACTTTCCTGTAAGCTAACCACCCTTCCCTCCCCCCACTTCGATCACCACTTGCAGAGGCAATAAAGTCATTGTTGCTTCACATTCATGCATTCTTTATTAATTCATCACACAAATAGGGGGATAACTGCCAAGGTAGCCCGGGAGGGGTGGGGGAGGAGGGAAGCACTGGGTGGGGTGGGGGAGGAGGGAAGGACAAGGGCACACTGCACTTTAAAACTTTAAAACTTAAAATCTTTAAAACTTATTGAATGCCAGCCTTCTGCTGCTTGGACAATCCTCTGTGGTGGAGTGACTGGGTGGCCGGAGGCCCCGCCACTGCGTTCTTGGGCGTCTGGGTGAGGAGGCTATGGAACTTGGGGAGGAGGGCAGTTGGTTACACAGGGCTGTAGCGGCGGTCTGTGCTCTTGCTGCCTTTCCTGCAGCTCAACCATATGCTGGAGCATATGAGTTTGATGCTCCAGCAGCTTGAGCATTGACTTCTGCCTTCTGTCAGCAAGCTGATGCCACCTATCATCTTCAGCCCATCACTTACTCTCTTCAGCCTGCCACCTCTCCTCACGTTCATATTGAGCTTTCCTGCACTCTGACATTGTCTGCCTCCATGCATTCTAATGTGCTCTGTCAGTGTGGGAGGAGAGCATGAGCTCAGAGAACATTTCATCCTGACTGCATTTTTTCCGCCTTCTAATCTTCGCTAGCCTCTGGGAAGGAGAAATATATGCAGCTGGTGGAGGGGAAAAAAAGGGAGAGTGGTAGTTAAAAAGACACATTTTATAGAACAATAGATACATTCTTTCACGATAAACCTTGCTGTTAACATTACATAGCACATGTGTTTTGTTACAAGGTCTCATTTTGATGGCTTCACCCCTCCCCCCGTTGAGTGGCTAACAGAGGGGAACATTTCTGTTCAGCCACGGGCAAACAGCCCAGCAGGAACGGGCACCTCTGAATGTCCTCTGTTAATAAAACCTCTGTTAATAAAACCACCCTATTTCAACCAGGTGACCATGATTGATATCACTCTCCTAAGGATAACACAGAGAGATAAAGAATGGATGTTGTTTGAATGCCAGCAAACACCGGAACCATACACTGCAAAGCTTTGTTCTGCAATGATTCCCGACTATGTGCTGCTGGCCTGGCGTGGTAAAGTGTCCTACCGTGGAGGACGGAATAAGGCTGCCCTCCCCAGAAAACTTTTACAAAGGCTTTGGGAGTACATCCAGGAGAGCTTTCTGGAGATGTCCCTGGAGGATTTCCGCTCCATCCCCAGACACGTTAACAGACTTTTTCCAGTAGTTGTACGGCCACGAATGCCAGGGCAAATTAATCATTAAACACGCTTGCTTTTAAACCATGTTTACAAAGGTACACTCACCAGAGGTCCCTTCTCCGCCTGGCGGGTCTGGGAGGCAGCCTTGGGTGGGTTTGGGGGTTACTCAGGTCCAGGGTGAGAAACAGATCCTGGCTGTTGGGGAAACTGGTTTCTCTGCTTCCTTGCTGTGAGCGATCTTCAACCTCCTCCTCCTCATCTTCCTCGTCCCCAAAACCCGCTTCCGTGTTGCGTTCTACTCCATTAACGGAGTCAAAGCACAGGGTTAGGGTATTGGTGGCTGCATCCCCTAGAATGGCATCATCATAGAAGCGGCATGTTTGGGGCTGTGACCCAGAGCGGCCGTTTGCCTCTGTTTTTTTGGTAGGCTTGCCTGAGCTCCTTAATTTTCATGCGGCACTGCCGCGAGTCCCTGTTATAGCCTCTGTCCTTCATGCCCTTGGAGACTTTTTCAAATGTTTTGGCATTTTGTTTACTGGAACGGAGTTCAGCTAGCACGGATTCATCTCCCCATACAGCGACGAGATCCCGTACCTCCCGTTCGGTCCATTCTGGAGTTCTTTTGTGATTCTGGGACTCCATGGTCACCTCTGCTGATGAGCTCTGCATGGTCACCTGTGCTGATCAGCTCGCCACGCTGGCCAAACAGGAAATGAAATTCAAAAGTTCGCGGGCCTTTTCCTGTCTACCTGACCAGTGCCTCTGAGTTGAGAGCGCTGTCCAGCGTAGTCACAATGGAGCACTCTGGGATTGCTCCCGGAGGACAATACCGTCGAATTG
Organism: Trachemys scripta elegans; assembly: GCF_013100865.1. Taxonomy (NCBI): domain Eukaryota; kingdom Metazoa; phylum Chordata; order Testudines; family Emydidae; genus Trachemys; species Trachemys scripta. The sequence continues at coordinate 71,493,202 of NC_048305.1, read as the reverse complement.
CATCCACACTACCCCAAATTCAACCCGGCAAAGCCGATTTCAGTGCTAATTCCCTTGTCGGAGGTGGAGTAAAGAAATCGATTTAAAGAGTCCTTTAAGTCGAAAAAAAAGAGCTTCGTCGTGTGGACGGGTCCAGGGTTAAAGCGAGGTAACGCTGCTAAATTCGACCTAAAATCATAGTGTAGACTAGGCCCACGCTTCCCTGCATGATGCAGACAGGGCTGTGATAGTGATGCCACAGTGACTCTTCAAAAACCTTCACAGTCAACACAATAATCAGGCAATTACTGTGCACTCATACCTCACCTTCTATCTGAGAAGCTCAAGTACTTCACAACCAGTCATTAAGCCTCCCACCATTCTATGAGTTGGGTATGGATCATCATCCCTATTTTACAGATGAGGAAACTGAGGCACGGAGAGATTAAGTGACTTATCCCAACTCACCCCGGAAGTGGGTGGTAGAACAGGGAATATAACTCCACTCCCTGACTCCCAGTCCTCCGTCTTAACCATAATACCATCTTTTCTCCCCATAACCATAATCACTACTGGTGTCTGACCACCAACAGTAATGCCACATACTGAAAGAGGGAGACAGTTACTGAGTGGGATTTTCAAAAGTGCTAAGCATTAGCCAAATTCTACTCCTGTTGAAGTCAGCTAATTCCTATTGACTTCAATGAGGTCAAAGTTAAGCCAGTTGAACACTGTTTAAAAATTCCACCTAAAATTTCCATCTCTGAATGAAAAAGAGCTTGTTTGGGTCTTTCTGTTTCATCTTTAGCTAATAGCTTCCTTGCAGCCTCTCCCGTGTCCTCACAGGAATACTCCTGCAGTATTTTCCTTGTCTTCCTGCACTGTGTATTCCTCAGCTTTGAACTGCCTACAATGGAAAAAATCAAAGAGGAACATTTGGTGATCTAGGCACCCCTCTATGATGAGATATCTTCTTTGGCAGCTGGAACAAATATTTCTCTTGTCTTCTTTAGATATATTTCTTTCTCCTGCTGTAGAGCTAAATAGCAGAAACTGTACTAAAAGAGAATATGAGACTGGAGGATGAAAAATGTCTCTTGTTTTACATTGTCACAACACAGCTGCATCCTCTGGACCAAATTCAGAGATGATGTGTTAGACCTCCATACACCAACCTCATATGCCCCCTTCTGCTCAGAATCCCTTAGAGCAGGGGTCTCAAACATGCGGCCCGTGGAGCTCTTCCCTGCGGCCCGCCAAGCTCCCCACGCCCCCCCACCCCGTTACTTCCTGTCACCACCAAACTCCTCTCACCCCCGCCCCTCCCGAGTTATTTTATGTGGCAGCTAAGCTTCCTGCTTGCTGCTCCCCAATGTTTGGGGGCCGGGTCTCTCCCCCGGCCCCGCCTGTCACCCCCACACGCCTCCCAAGTGTCCCCCGGGCTCACTTGCTGCCCCCTCACAGCCCCGGAGCCTGCAGCTCACGCTGACTCCGCTCTGCTCTGCCAGCTTCCGGCATCACCTGCTGCCGCAGGGTCCTAGTGCCCCCCTCCACTAGGGCCAGGGCAGGCTGCCCTTCCTCTGCCCTTCTGCCCTAGTCCTGATCCTCTCCAATGCCCCGAGCCCCTCATCACCAGCCCCACAGCCCTCACCCCTGCACCCCCTCCTATCCCCAAACTCCATCCCAGAGTCTGCACCCCCACTACCTGCCCCAGCCCAGAGCCTGCACTCAGCACCCAAATTCCCTCCCAGAGCCTGCACCCCAGACCCCCTCCCCCACCCAAACTCCCTCCCAGAGCCTTAGGCAGGTGGGGGCGGAGTTGGGAGGGGGCAGGTTCTGGGCACCACCAAAATTTCTACAAACCTGCCACCCCTGGAAGAGCCAGAGCAGGGGTGGAGTGGTGGTGCAGCCCAGAGCAGTGGTGGGGGGGGGTTTAACAGAAGTAAATCAAACTAAGTGCGTATTTTGTCCTTTGAGTGAGGTGCATTACTGAGTGTATATATTTTATTAAAACCGCTTGGAAATGACTTGTTGTAGGAGCAGCATTGATCTGTATGCTCTGTATAACGCTTAGCACTTTCCAGGAGGGAGGGGGGGAGGAGGTGGAGAAGAAATGGGGTAGGGGCGGGGCCTCATGGAAGGGGTGGAGTGGGGGCGGGGCGGGGCAGGGGCAGCGAGGGGGGGGGGTGTCGGTGATCCGGCCCTCTGGCCAATGCATTAGTCCTCATGTGGCCCTCGTGGTCATTTGAGTTTGAGACTCCTGCCTTAGAGCTACTTATATCCACTCTACTGATCTCTAAAGGTGTGTAAATTGCCATAATTTGCAGGCTGAGGAGTCAAAAGAAAAGTGTATGCTAAGGTAGGTTGAGAGCTATTATTAAGTTAAACCTTCCACCACTTTCTTTCAGCTACACAGGATGCAAGTTACACCAACTAAACTCCCTTAAATATTGATACATTAGATGAAAAGAAGTCTACTTGAGTGTAAGGGGATCTAAGTTAATGGAAGGGGACCTAATTTACACATTACCTCTGAATTAGGACATCTGTCTTTACTGTCATGCAGGTGTCAACTATTAGAAACACAATATATCCATCATCACCACCTCCAAGTAATAATGTACTGCTTCCCACATTCTCATGTTACACATCTGGTCAGTTTAGTAAAGAATAGGTTTTAAATGCCTTTATAGTCTTTTTTCTTAGTAGTCATGCATAAGTCATGGGCATAACCAATTCTTCATTTCCATGACAGTCTCTGGGTATATTCAGAGTATGCCTGCTTCCATTGTGAGCAGCATCTGTGTCAGCTACCCTGTTAACCGACACACCAATTGAACCAGAACTAAAAGCATAAACTGCTACAGATTGAGCTAAAGCCCCCTAACTGGGGGCCGAAACAACTCCGATCTAGCAGGCTACACATGCACATATACACTTTACATCAACATCATATACACAATTGTGTCTGAGTCCCCTTGGCCACAACACTGATTCAGCACTTGTGCTATTTTTCAAATGGCCTTTCCCACCCATACACTGTGGTTACAGTATCCTAGACATGATATAAAATACTTGCAAACACAAACATGCAGTGATTCTAATAGGTGTTTTGTGTAAGAAAAACCCTATAGATTGCCTATGAATGCAAAATTAATGATACCGTACGTCAATATTATGGCTTTCCTGTCTCATGGGTATAACCTTATAATCACATCCCAGTTCTGTTTCATACCCTGAGCATGGTGAATGGATGTTTAAATTGTGTATCTATGGCTGGGTGTAAAATAATCTACTGTGGTGAGGCATGGTAAATCACCTGTAAATGGTAGTTAATTAGATGTGACTTTGCCTTGCAAGACATATTACATGTGTTAGCAGTTACACCCAAATACCTAGCTTAAAAGTATGCAGAAACTACGTCAGGTCTTGAGCTGCATTATATTGCACAATGCATAAGATAAAAATGAAACAAATATCATCACCCTTACACATGCTACTCATGTCCCTTGACATCTTAGGCAGCATGTAAATATACAGCAGCAATAAGCCACAGCAGGGTGTGGTTTGGAGGGATACTGATGCATATCTCAGGTGCACCCATAGCTTTCTCATGACGCTGTTAGCATAAATTATTCCTATTAGTGTATGGCTCCTTCATTTTCAATTTAATATTTTTAAACGTTTTTAAATGAATCTTCAGAGGAATTTGTGCAGTGTGCCTTTCTACTGGGGAAAGTATATTGCAGTAGAACTAACTGAGTGCATTGTCCATTTCTATTCATTCACACTCGTGTGAAAGTTCCACTGGCATGACCTGAGTAAGAACTTTAGGATGTGGCCCATTATTATTTATATAGTGCCATAGGTGTGCATAGCACTTTAGAAAGGGAAAAGAAGAGAAGAAATGAGGATTCAATCAGTTAGACTCCCATACATTATTATCATGCATTGGCCAAAGGACTTCACCTGTGCTTTGAGCTCTTTGAAAAAACACTAGGCTCCTTGAATCGATTAAGCAACATCAGCCGTGAAACCTTGTGACATCTGATCGGTTATCAAAGAATACTACAGTTCATCTCCCACCACTGTCCTACTACCAAGGTCCTTTGTATTCCACAGAAAATAGGACCTAAATTTTGCTGCAAAGTCCCTAGATTATTTGGCGCTTTTCTGCTGTGGACTGAAAACTGAGCAGCAGCTTCATGTGGATACTAAACACTGATGTTTTTAAATGATAACCGCAGCTTTCGCCCTGTGTTTATTTTAAACAGAATTTATCTTATGCTTTCTGTTTTCAATTTTCAGTACACCAAAGATTATTTTTAATGGACAATACATGATAGCATCACAGAAGTTGTCAGAAGAATGCTGGAGGTTTTGGCAGTTGGGTAGGGGCTTTTGGCACCAGGAGCGGGGGAGGGAGAGTTTGGGAATGTATGGTAAGCACATTAGCTGGATATTTCTGCTAAAATGATCAGCAGTAACATAATTAAATGCTGACAGTTAAATTGTCATCTTTCATTAATAACCCAGTGAGAATGAAGAATTTCATGCCTCTCTTAGAACTTTTGTTTCAGACTCTCTGCAGACTCAGGAGGACAACACTATAGCAATTTACATTCTGTTTATGTTTTCAAGGTTGTCTGTACAAAGATCAGAAACAAAAAAACCCAAACCAAAAGCCTAGATTCTACATTTGGGGTGGAATACATGAAGGCCTGTCTATGACTCAGATCAAACACAAGTTCCTCTGAAATAAATCAGAAGAAGAGAGAGACAATATTCCTTATAGGATCAAGGTACTAGGTTTACAGTCACTGCCTCATGACCTAATGGCCTAAGTCTCCCCTAGCTGCCTTTGTACAATGTCTTACCAATATTATAGCAAACACAAACATGTAACTAGCCTTATCAGTATTGCTTTATAACTGATCGTGCACTGTAGTGACACTGCTAGCATTACAACTTCCCACAAAACTTTTTTTAAATATTAGATGGCACAATCCAGCTTCATTTGGCTCTTTGGGAGAAGGAGGATGCAAGGGGTACTTACTAGCATCCCCCTGATTTGAATGTTCCGTGCTGTAATACTGGGGTGAAACAGTAAAAAGCTGAACACAGGAGTCATGGAGCTAAAGTGAAATAGAATAGAATATACTGTACTTTCACTTGAGATCCTTATGAAATATTGATGTCTCTTGTATGTGTATTTTCCCATAGATTTTAGCCAATAAATGTTGCTTTAAGCCATCACCCCTCAAAAGTTTTATGTATCCCAATAGCAGTAATGGCTTTAAGGTCAGAGAAGGCATGACTCATTTGTGATCAGTATGCGTTGTTATTGCCCCATCTGGATGGGAGAATTCCATCTGTTGTGTCCTAATTTCCACAGTGGAGATGCCAGTGTCACTGATTGGCTGCTTGTCTTTCCCCACCCTGTCTGTGATTGGTGGATCCTCCCACTTCTGCCTTGATTTCTGTCTCTTTCCTTGCTCAGGTTCTTGCACTTCAGAGCTGCAGCTGTTCTACACTGACCACAGAAGGACCAGGGGTTGCTCACTGATCAGGACTCAACCAATAAGGTACATTGCTGGGATTTTGGAGGGAAGATGTACTCTGATCAGATGCTATTTGTTCTCAAAGGCTTAAGAGCAGTGGTGGGCCACCTGTGGCCTACTACTGCTTTAGAGTGTATTTATGGCTAATGAACAGGATTTAGGACTAACAAGGGAAGGAGAAGGATGTTTGAAAAGAATGAGTCTGTGAAGAGGGTGTCTGTTGGGTTTAGGGGATGCAGGATTTACCCCTAAATTGCAAGCATGGAAGGGGTCATCCAGGCTATATTTCAAAGGGAAATATTTAGATTTAATTAAAGTGACATTGTTCATTATATTTTAAGGCTTTGTTTTTAAACAATTTTAGTCTTCATTTAAGGGTTTGCCCAAGATTCTATGGGACAATGGGAATCAAGTCACCAAATTGTCTGTATCTGAACCCCCCCAGATTTAGGACAGGGGAAGGGTCAATACTGAAATAATTAAATATATCTACAAGAACTTATGTTGGTGTGAAGTTATGCTAAATTAAATGTGGCTGGAGGTTTTGAAGGCAAGGGATTAGAGACTACAGTGATGAGGGCATGTAAGTATTTAGAAGAGAATGTATCCAGAATGGGGATAGCAAAGAAAAGAATTAGAACTTTGCCATTAGATATGCGTGGTATAGATCACTGCAATCAGTGGGGGCTGACTACATGTATCTGAGGGCACAGTTAATGTTTTGTATATTAAAAAATATAGAAGCACAAAAATAACATTTTTCCCTAAAAATTTTGCCTGTTTGCATTTGACAAATATTAATTTTTAGATTTGTGTCAGAAGGATGTTTTCATGGAGAAAATTATAGCTTTATGCCAGCAAGAAATTATAATTACACTGGAATCTCTGTACTAAAACAAAATTTCCATGGGAGTTATTTTTTTTATTGGGATCTTCTGCACTTATCTCTAGTCCAGACTCAAAATTTAATAAGGTGTTAAGATAGCCACCATTTTTGCTCATTTTTAACCTAGTTCCCCAAGATGCCATGTCACAGATATATCTCCTGGCCAGAATGAATGGGCTTCCTTTTACAAGTTGCATTGCTTTTCATCTGAAGGATCAGAGGGCTGATGCAGACAGAAGTCCCTATCACTCATGGCTCAGCATGCTGCCTTTGGTCCTCTGTCTCCCTACCATCCAGAAATTGAGAACATAAGAAACTTAAGGCCAGTTTTCTTGCATGACAGACCAGAGTACATCTAACTACAAAATAGCTCCAGACAACAAATATTTTAGGGTGAATTTTCTAGTCTTAGCTAATTTAAATGCCAGGGATGCTATGCTTAAAAATAAAGCAACTAATTAGAAACCAAAACACTTCTACCTATGATATGAGTCAAACAGAAGAATCTCAACAAGACAAAGACTAGTGATTTAATAAGAACAGCTTATCGCAGCAGTTAATACAGTAGCACCACATGCTATACTTAAATTTTAATTAGAAGTGGGCTATGTCAAAATTTTCACAGGGAAGTTTGTAACCACACCCACCCCCTGAACATAATATATGCCTATCTCATAGAACAGGAAGGAACCATGAAAGGTCATTGAGTCCAGCCCCCTGCCTTCACTAGCAGGACCAAGTACTGATTTTTTTTGCTCTAGATCCCTAAGTGGCCCCCTCAAGGATTGAGCTCACAACCCTGGGTTTAGCAGACCAATGCTCAAACCACTGAGCTATCCCTCCCCCCTTAACATAATACTTACAAGATTTCCATTTAAATGGCATTTTGGGGGAGAGAGTCTCTTCTTTAAAAGACATGGTTATTTGTTTAGACATCTTCCTGGTTGCTCACCACACTTATTGATTGTGGCATTTCACAAACGTTCATTGGCTTCTCCTCATGGGATGGATTATGATGCAGACCTCACAACTGTCCATTTTGTTATCTGCTGACGGTGCCTTGTTGGCAAGGCGTTCAATTTCAGTTAAAAGTTAACCCAGTATGTTCTTGGTCCCTTGCACCAGCTTTTTATATTTTTCTTACATCTGATTCTGCCTTCCCCTTTTTACAAGGTAGTTTACTCTTTTTTCCACACATGTACAAAATCAAATATTCCTCTATTCTAAATGTCGATGCAGAAATATGGCTCAATGGAAAAAGGACAGGCATCCCTAGTAGACAGTGTTCGAAGTCCTTTAAGAAATCTTGAGCCAATTTCTCCTTTTTGATTTATTCTGTAGCCTAACATGTCACCACAAGACAACCCACCAACAAGCAGACATGAAAAATAGGGAAGGCTTTTGCATTCTGAAATCCCAAACAGTATTTATCAGCACAATTATTACTGGGACAAAGTAGAATATTCACAAGGTTTAATGACCTTATCTAATTATGTGGTGGCATGGCTCAATATTAAGATTGCTTAGACAGCTGGTCAATAAAATCTAATTTTACAGGCTTTAGCAAAATTTTGGAAAATGTCCTCTCTGTACTATTTGTGCCACCACTGGAGTGAATTACAAGAATACTTCCTTCTCCCTGAACTTTTTATCTCATTGAAGTTCTCTGCAGCATGGATGTATTTTCACTCCTGCTTCCCATCATTATTTTTTGTGAAGTTGCACGTCTGAGTGACATTTAGTCTTAACTTATCTGAGATATACACAGTAACAAAAAATCAAGCTAAGAGTTTAACAGGGGATTTAACAATAAATTTCCTGGCAACCATTTGGCAGTGGAAGGGATGGGAAGAGCCCCCACCAGTCATGATTTTTCTTAACAAGAAGCATGCTGAGGGACAGGGGCTTTTAAATTGACTATAGAGGGGCCTGAACCAAAACTCTGGAGCCACAGACCTAGGGGTTTAGTAAATGCCTCTTTCTAGTTTTGAGAGGCCATCATGAAACCAAAGAATTGGAGCCTTCAATTGAAGGAAGCTCATTGTTTAAGAAAAATATTGGTTAGGATCATTTACTGCACCTAAAAGGTTTGTTCTATTTTCTAGTCTGGGGAACAGGAACAAGTATGACAGCTGTTGATAGTGGCTGGTCTACAGTGAAAAGTTACATCAGCATAGTTACAGCTCTCAGGTGTGTGAAAAATCCACACCCCTGGAGAAGTAGTTAGGCCAGCCTAACCCCAGGTGTAGACAGCACTTAGGTTGACAAAAGAAGGGCTGGCCTGTGCTAGAAAATTAGATCACCCCAGCTACATTGCTCAGGGGTGTCAAAAATCCACTCCCCTAAGTGACATGGTTAAGCTGACCTAAGACCCTGTGTAGAATTCTTCCATTGATTTAGCTACTGCCTCTCTGGGAGGTGGACAATTACAGCGACGGGAGAACGTCTCCTGTTGCTCTTGTAAGTGTCTATGCTGAAGCGCTACAGTGGCACAGCTGCACCACTGTTCCATTTTAAGTGTAGATATAGCCATGGCAACTTCTCTATGCTTTCTGTTTTTCCACAGATGGACAGATATCCTTTCTTCGTGTTTGTGTTGTGTGGGGTATTTTTGCCAAGAATCCTTTGTTTTCCACATGAAAACTCTACAATAGATTGTGATACTATGCTACCGCACCATGGAGGTGAACCACAAAAATCCACTCCACCATATGTTATTGCTGTATCTTTTGATAAATATGATCCAGGAAACGAAATCCAAGGTAAACTATTTAACTCATTTAAAAACTGTCTCCGTGTAAAGGTGCAGGCAGTCCTTGAGCGCCCTCTTGCAGCCTGGTGTGGCCCTACAGGTGTGCCCTTCCTTAATTTCCCTAAGTGGAGCAGCAGTAGATTTCAGTTCAACAGCGCTGGGGCAAGGAGGAGCTGCCACAGATTAACAAAATGCCCTCGCATTTTAATCAGGTTTCAGGCTAGGAATCTTTACAACAAACAGTTCATCAGGACCCAGGTTCAGGGCATCCAAATTTATAGTCCTCCACACCCAAGTCTCTGAATCAGGTTAAACTTGTCTCCAAGTGCCTGAGAGAGAAACCACCAGCCAGCTTGCTTGTTTGCTGACTCCCCTGTTCTGCTTCTAGTCCTGTTCCTGTTTATATGGCTCAGCCCTCAAGATGGGTAGGGCCTCCTTAATTATCCCCAGGCTGCAGGTTGTGGGCTCTTGCCAGTCAATTAAAGGGCTAGTACCCTTTTCCCCATACACTCTTTCACTCTCCTTCTCCTACTGAATTCAGGCTGCACCAAAATTCCACCTGATTTCCTTCTGCAGCATCCCCAAAATATAGCCCTTTCTTTCATCCCCACTCATCCATACTCAGTTCATATCTTGCCGCTCCACGTGGGAAGATGTTTTTCCCTTGCCTATTGGGCAAATATGAATTCATCCCATTACACAATGTCTGTGATGAAACTAAAGTCAACTGGCAAAACTGAGCTATGCTATTATTTATTTGATTTCATTTCATTTGTTGAATACTGGTTGTGTGCTGAGCGCTGTACAGAAGAAAGGGGAACTACCCTCAACTTGCTACACTACTGCAGGAGCGTAAAATTTGCCTACAAAACTCAATATGTTAGAACTCCAAGGGTGGCTTTGTATGTTGTGCCTTTCAGAGGCTCAGCATAGAATTAGCAGCCTAGGCTTTATATCACCTTTGCACCTGCCCAGTCGTGGGCTGGGGCAGCACCTAGTGTAATTTACACATCCCTGTTTAGGTTACAGCAGCTTCCTGCTGCCATGTGAACAACAGCACTGCTCAGATTCTCACTATTACCAGCCTGAAGCATTCAACACGCATGAGTCAGACCCCGAAATTTCATGAGATTGGATGAAAAGTCATGAGATTTCTAAAAATAATACATTTTGGGTGCTTTTTATTTGCCTTCTGGTTTCTGAGTCTCTAGATCATGCTCACTTCATGTTTTCAAGCTTTTCTGAGCAACTGTGAGAGGGCTAGAAATTTTCACTTAGTTGTGGGTTTTTTTGTTTTTTGTTTTTTTTTTTCTTTCTGAGAGTTGGCAACACAATGTCCACAGTTCTGCATGCTACAGCCCCACCCCAACACATTCTTCCCGCCACCATTCCTGACCTCAGCATACCTTCTATGCCGAGGTTTGAAAGGGGATCCTCAGAAGGAGCACAATTCTGGCTCTTTCAAGGGGACAGAGCAGGGGTGAGAGTCTCTCTCTGAAGCCACAAGAAACTGGGGGCCCAGCTTAACACATCTCAAGCCTGCTCCCCAGTGCTGATCTGTGGGCCCCTCTCAGCTTGGTGGCAAGGCTCCTAAAGCAACTTCATGACTATTGACTAACTCCAACAACAAGCCTGCAACAAGCCCCCACTAAGATGAGCAGGCGGTGTGAAGGGGAGTTAGTCAGGTCAGTTTCCACTTTGAAATCCAGGCAGCTCAAAATGGAGAACAGAGCACCTGCTGTCCTACTGTGCCCCTAGAATGCCTTTGGAATCCCAGGGACTCAGTCCCATGGAGTTGAGATGGAGGGGCTTTCATGGGGGACAGGATACCAGGGGCAACATGTAGAAGAAGGGGAACATGTGGCTCATTGTGACTGGAAACATCAGGCAGAATCCATGAAGCTCTAAAAAGAGGTTTTGTTAATAGCTCTTCCAAAGATGGCAGGGCTGTTAGACTACTCAAAAGTGCTTGTGAGTTTTAAAATAATTCTCAACAACAAAATGATGGTGGATTTTAAAGGAACATTTAGGTGTGGGAGAACATTCCCATCACATTATAACATTAAGAAAGAGTAAAACAAGGAATGGGCCTTAGCAGCTACTAAGATCTTCCTTTCCTGTCTCTCTGGCCTTGCCCTTTGTTAAATCCTGCCACTGGCTCCCTATTTTCCATTACTTCAGGTTTTAAGGTTCCTACACTTGCCTTCAAGACCCTGCATAATTCTGCCTCTCCCTGCTCATCTGCTCTTATCTCTTTTTACATTGTCCCCAGCTCCACCAATGACATACTCTTTATCTGCTTCTTTTACATCCACTTCTGTGCCTTAGTCCACACTGCCCCCCCCCCCAGTGTATGGAATGCCTTCACCTGAACTGGCCTCTAGGCCACTACTCTTTCCTCCTTCAAATCCCTCTTCTACCATGACACCTACAAGAAAGTAGTTGACTAATTATGGGCAGGTTGAGGATTAATTGGAGATATAGTAAACTATGTTTTTTAATGTTTGCCCAAGTACAGTATTATCAATCACTACCTTAACCTGGACTTGTATGTTGTTCCCTGGGTCCTCTATCATTCCTCTGGCTATCTTTGTTTTTAAGACAAGTTCTTTGGGAAAGGGACCAGGCTTTCTATTATATTTGGGAAAACACCTAGTACTTTGTTGGCATTACCCAAATACATTTATTATAATAAAAACTTGTCTGTGTCCCTTTAAAGTATGGTTTCACGTTGCAAAGTGACTCTTCAAAAATGACATTGTGCAGTTCTCTGTTTACTGTCTCTCGATTCTTTCAATAAGAGTTAATGAGTAAATCAGTGTGTTTCCTAACTTGCAACTCTGCATACTCAGCAGCTTGGTATCTGAGAGCCAAGTTGGTTTTTTTCACTGAAAATAAGATTCTGCAGTTGGAACTTAGCTAACAAAACACCGGCCGCCCTACTTCTGGAACTCAGACAGAAGAGAAACCATCTCTCTCTCTCTCTCTCTCTCTCTCAATACCTCCTAGCCCCCTACACTGTAGGCTCTGCAGGCCTAACAATTAAAAGTAGAAAATCTTTGTCACTAAAGCCAGTATGTAGGACTCTGAATACACACAAGGAGCAGGTTGGATGAATAAGAAGATTTTGATTTTACAGTTCACTGTGTAGAGCATCTGTATTGCATTTTAAAGTTGTTCAAAGTTGTTTGTAAATTATATGGAGTGTTAAGTTACTTCACAAATGTATTTAGTAATATGTCACACAGATGCCTATGCTACCTTTGTTTCTTTTCCTCCTTGTCAGTGTCAGTATTGCTAATAAAAACTGCAGTTAGCCATAACATTTAAATATATATATGGAGCATAAGGCATTTCTGTAGATGCAGGATGCTTTGATCCATGGGAAATGTGATGTTAAGTATTATTTAAGACAGCTCCACAGCATGTGAAACTTACATTTCTTTAAATGACTGTTTTTTCAGTGACTCTAGAGGGAACTGCAGAGCGTGGTTTTCAAGGATTTCATCTACAGGCTCGAGAACTTGAAGGAGATACTCCTGTTGGTTCCTTTAAAATTACAGATCCAAGCACGCAAGCCCTTGCATGTCATAATGTTTCGGTATGTGCTCACTCGTTCAGATTAGTTACTTAGCTTGGTTAACTTTTACATACTTGTATTGATACTGATCAAAAGAAACATACATTTTTCATTTTGCAATACATGTAAAATTATATCAGAACTCCAGGGTTCTGGCTCGCAGAAAGAAAAGGACTCTTGTTCAGACAAATCATTAGAACTGTTCACCTGTTTATGGCCTATGATTTCCAAGCCTGTTTGCTATATGATATGTCGGACTTCATAGTGACTAGAATTCAATGTCTAGAAGACACATTTGGATGCAGATCAGTACCCTTGGATTTTTATGCACAATATTGCAGAGGATCAACTGCAAAATCAGAGTAAAATGTTTGTGGTGCATGGCCCAATTCTTAGTACTGAACTAATGTTCCAGCATGGCGCTAGGGGGCTCTGCTGTGCTGCTAGATGTGCTGTCTTTTGGATGAAGTATAGATCAAAAGTCCTGACCTCTTGTGGTGGTGAAAGATCATTTGTCATGGCTTTTTTTTTTTTTTAACAAAAATAATACAGCAGTCATGATAAATTTAGTAAAAAACCATGGGCTTAAGGGGAAATGGTGTGTAAAATCATGGGTATGGACGGAGAAGGGGGATGGATTCTGTGCACAACCCTGTGCACCAGGTCACCACGCCACTTACTCAAGTTTGGTCCGGCCACCCTCCATCATGACAGAGGGGCATCTGGGCCAAATCTGAGTGGAGCTGTGACCCCATGTACCAGGTCAGAAATCCTGGAGTGGGAAGCTAGGCCCAATCCTGCGGGACGGGAGCTGCTGCTGTGGGGTGAGTGCCAGTAGGGTTCATTCTCCAAACCCTCTTCTTCTCCCCACACCCTGGAGTCTCCCCTCTGTATGGGTGCTTTATTAAAATCATGGGCAGAAAGAAAAGTCATGGACAGAGAAATCACTCTATCTTTTCAACCACCGTGACAAATCTGCAGCCCTACCCATTGTGTTGTAGCCAAATTCCTTTACTAATATATGCAAGCACATATAGATAAAAAATGCTTTTGCATTTCATTTTTTTTTTTTTTATTACAGAATTCAGCAGTAAGCCACACAAATTCAGAGGTGAAGCACAAAGTTACAACAACTTGGATTGCACCTTCAGACACCAAGAGTATTCAATTTAGGTATATATTTGATTTTTTTGCTTTGATATTTTATTTTCATGGGACAGTTCAATATGGTTTCCTTGGGTGTACACTTTCATTCTGGCATAACCAGTCTATGCTCTCCATATATTTTCCCTGGTATTGTTTTGTTTCATTGTTTGCATTATCTTCACATTGTATTAGTATAATAAAACCACTACCATTTTTATGTAAACTTTGTTAAAAGTAACTACTGTATATGTTGCCCAGTCCTACAAACCTCTACTCACACAAATAGTTCCAAGAAGGTTCATAGCATTACTAGTGGACCCTGGCTCAGAAAGCAATTTTTACCCTTTAGGTCCCCATTCCTTATGCACATGAGAAGCCATATGCATGTGAATAGTCCCATACATGAGAGAGGCCTTTTATTGATTTCAATTGGCTTTGCCTCAAGCCCTAATACAACACTGATAAAAATATTTGCTTTTTTAATAAAATAATTTCTTTCATATTGAGTATGGGAAAAAATAATGATTAGAAGTGGGAATCCTTGAAGATTAATTTTTAAACATCACTTTATTTGTTTGTTTGTTTATCTAATTCTGGCATTTTCATAACCTGTTCTCAGCAAATATTTTTTTCATGCTCTTTTGTGGAAATGGCACAAGACACACATTGATTGAGTGAAGAGAGCAGCTAAAGCCAAATGTATGCCATATTTTATGTAACTTTAATTAGCCTGGCATATTACAAAGTTTTGATTAACAACAAAAATAACATCTGGGGCTAACAATATGTTTGCCAAGTGTTAGTCAAAATCCATTTGAAACAGCTGAGATATTCAGCTTCTGAAATCTGAAGTTTACAGTAGAAAGGCCAAATCAGTAACTCCCTTAAGTCCTTACAAGTACAAAGAGGAGCAAAAAGACACAGAAATTGAGTAACTCTTCCACAGTATGATCATCTCCTCTCCCTGGTCCAATCAAAGCCATGCTTCAGCCATAGGTCGAGACTATATGAAAGTGAGAAGGTCTGCCAAGGCCTCTCCAACACTGGTGGATATTTGAGCAGATATCCACACAGGAGTCTAAGCTTCTCCAAGCAGCTTTCATTCCTCTTCCGTGCCTTCTAACCTTCTATTTTGTTGATCCTTGGCATGATGTTGGACATTAATATAGGAATTAGAAAATAAAAAAGTTTCTAAGATTTAATTACATACTCTTGAAACTTTTTTTTCTTACACCTTTTCTTGAAGGCTGCAACATGAATTCATACTGAAAATCATACATTTTCAAATAACTCTAACAAGCGTGAGTTTTCTTAGCTGAAAGAAATCTTGTGATTCTATTTCATAATATACTGAAATATAATTTGCTAGAGAAAGTAAATTGTACTGATCTTATTTTCCCTCTAGAGCAACATTTGTTCAAGATTCAAAGAACTTCTGGGTTGGAGTTCTCAGCAAAACTGTCACTCCTAGACCTTCTCAGTCAGCCAATGTCACAGAAAGAAGGAATAAGAAGAAGGTATGTTTTGAGTTTATTTTTGTCTGAGTAGTATAAATAAATGTGGAAGACAAAATATACTTCCATGACAATGGGCCCCATCTGAGGGGTTTCAAATTGGACATCTATAAACTGAGTCAGACAAAATCGGTGGCTGCTTTGGAAAATTTGACCCTACCTACTTACTGTAACTCAAGTATTGTGAGGATTAACCATTATTATCCCATCTGACAGTAAGGAAACTGAGTCATTCTAGCCAATGAATACCATACAAGGAACAGGAGAAGGGTTAAATTACAGAGCCAGGTGATCCAAGAGGCATAAGCCACATCATAAGCCCTGTCCTCCATGGCTACCCCGGGCCATAAGGATTGGGTGACTACACTGGATGTTCTTAGAAATGAAAGTTTAAGTATTCAGTTAATTTTCATTTTCAAAGAACTCCTCATACTAAACTTTCCCATAGTGTAGGGAGGTGAGGTGAAGGAAGAATAAACCAGGGACCAGATCTTTCGCTGATGTAAATCACCATTGTTCCATTGAGTTCAATGAAGCAATACTGGTTTGCACCAGCTGCTGATCTAACCAAGAATGAACATCTTTCTCTGGCCCTTTATCTCACCAAGTAAATGGGAGTTTCTTTCCCAGGAAAAAGATAATATTCAAACAAGCTCTTTTACAAAGTAATAACTGGCTTCTGTTTTCTTTATAGGCTTCACGGATTGTGATTGAGATGGAATGTACCAAGGTAAGAACTATTTCTCTACATTTTTCCAGTGTCTTTTTTATTTTTTAATTGCATTGTGTTATTATTTGTTTTGTGGGAGCATTTAAAAAAGAATATCATCATGTGCATAAATATTTTTCTCCTGAATGTTTGGTGTGGCTCTCACAGAAAATCTTAATAAGACAGATTGACTTTTGAAGGACTGGCATTAACTTGAGGCTTTGATTATCTCAACTTTAGAATTCCCATTCTTCATACTCCTCATCCAGTAAGTTCTGGTCCGTTCATTCTATTGACACTATAGTAGGACATGGACAATGCTATTCAAACACTTTCACAAAAAGTTGACACTGCCTGTGGTTTCTACTCAAATCTGAGTGCATCAGTATCTAGTTTGTTTTTGGGGAGATACCTATCATTTCTCATATCAGACCATTACATAGAGTAGGGTGATCGAATGGAAACAAATTCCTCTGGTTCTTCACTCAAACCAAGCAGGAAAAAGTGTTTATTTTCCTGAAACAATATGGTATTTATACAAGCTCTTTAAGAAGAAGTAACTGGATTCTGCTTTTCTTACAGAAAGGAGGAACTTACTCAAGTAGTGGTGGATGTATTCAGGTAAACATTCCTTCTCCAGAGAGCACTGATTCACTACTTGCCATCCACAAATGACAAGAATTGCTTACTTACAGTTTCTCTCTCTTAAATTTGAACTGGTTACAGCAAGGAGAAATGATTACTCCCCATTCATCAGAATTTCTAAGAATGTTTCTACTTGTGATATGCAAAGCTATCACAGAAACTGACCTATATCATGTAGTATCTCTAACTCAATTTCTTCTTTCCATTTGACAATTTGCCTTTCGGTGAATAAAATCTGCCAAAACTTCTAGATATCTATTTGTCATTCCTGCTATATCCTCCAGATGTTTCTCTCTAAGGTCAGATAAGCTGACAGCAGAAAGTCTTGAGCTTATTTCCTTTATCTTCACTTTCCAGCCATAATGATTCCTTCAGGTTTTGTAGTTCCACCAATATCACTTACCTCACATATTCTGAAATCTTCCTTTCAGTATACAATAATTTCTGTATGAAACTGAATAAAATATGAGTTTTGTTTAAGAAACAAAAAGGTGACAGCTCAGTGAAGATGTCTTTTTGTTTTGCCTTTCTTGCTCCCAGCAACTATGCTATACATTTCACACACTCCAATGGTTGTGTAGTCAGATTACTAAATAGCTGCATACAATCATTTTTCATCTGAACATTACTTAGTTTGGAACACCTAAAAGAATTTACCAGCTCAGGCTCACTCCTAGTGCTGGGCATTAAATACGAGGCTGAAACTTCATATTTAGTAAGTAAATGGAATAATGCCAATATAAACCCACTGAAGATCTGGCCCAATATGTATATTTAGGTTTGTTTGTGTGGAGAGGGGAATAGGTTTAAGTTCTCTGTAGTAAAGTTTTTAATGGTGTAGTTTGGTGGAATGAAATGACCAAAAAATGTCCCCTGTGGTATTTCATTCCACAAGGTAGTTCTTTTTTTACCCCTGAAGCAGCAGTTTATATAGAACTAGTCCTTTGCAAAATTAATAATTGATTTCTGATTTGTTTACAGGGTGGATCCTCTGGTTCCTCTCAGACCAGCTATTCTATTGGTCAGGTAAGTACCCTAGTTCCTCTCTATTTATTTATAATTTTTCCCCAGTGTAGATTTTAGTATATTTGAGTATCCAAAATTATAGAGATAGAGACTGACTGATGTTATTCAACTCTGTGGTAAAATATGTCTCTGTCAGTAAGCTCAGGGATTCCAAACAGTTACTGATCCACAAATGCATGGTAATAGTCAATAATCATACAGGATCTAAGTCCTTGCAGGTTAACTTGTTGTTGCACTCAGAACTCACCATCCACATCCTCACAACAAACATGGCCACCTCTACTTTATTAACCAAACATTAAGCTGATACTGTCAACAAAACAATAAATAAATCCTTGTTTCCTTATTTGTGGTGTTAATGCTATCTGGAATTATTTAAAAAATGAAATTATTCCACGTAGCTAACTTGTTGTTTCACCCCTTTAATAGTCACTTATTTTTTTCATTCCACTTGGACAATAAAAATAGAATGTGCAGTTACTCTTTTGTTTCTAGCCATTTTCATTTTTTCCTTTTAGTTCATTCACAAAATGTTACAAAACTTTCTGACCTAACGTCCTTGACATTCACTTTAATTCAATAATATTTGCAACACCATCTCTAGTGCACAGCATATGACCCCTTCAACGTGGGACTACTTTTGTAATTGATTTCATTGTCTATTCCTATTGGCCTTTTTAAATTCCAAGTTATATATGTGTTGTTATGGAACAATTTACATCTTTTTAATCCAAGTTGTTTTGGGCACAATTATATTTGCACTTAATTTCCTTCCTAATAGATATGGGCCTTTTTAAACCCACAGGGTCAAATTCATTCTTATTTTATCTCTGTTGGCTTGAACTGAGTTATGCTGTAGATGTACTTAGTGTATTTATTAGTGCGTTATATGGGAACAGTTTCCACTCCACATACCCCATCCCCAAACCTTGTTGATTCCAGTTTATGTCCAGCTATTGTGACACTCTCTGAATAGGTATTTCTTAAGCAATACTGTTACACAGCAAATATTCCTTAATCTTCAGTTTCAAGCAATAATTCTGTTTTCTTTCTTTTCACCATGTGTATGGACTGGGGTTTGGATTGGCATGCCTTGTGTATGGATCTTTTTCCTGGATTTTGCTTACACTTAGGAAATCTTACTAACTCAGACTGACTCCTGAAGGAGACGTATTAAACTGCTACAGCCCTAGGCAGGTCACTTTCATTAGAATTTCTCTCCTCCATACCCAAAGCTCACTGAAATCAATGAGTATCTTTCCATTGACCTCATTCGGATTTGGATTAGGCTCCATATGACTAGTTCAGGTCAAATAGCCCCTCAGCATATGTAGTATTTTTTCAGTTCTGATGACTCTTCAGCAGAATCCTTCTGCTACCACTATATCAAGCCTTTCTAGTGTAAAGCAATAGATAAAGGCAGACAAGTTGGAATGTGAAACTTCTGTTACCCTTCACCTTACCACACAGGAAATTACAGGAAGGTTATCTTTCTAAAAAGCTACTGTATTCTAACAAGTCCTTCTACAAATAAATGGCTGATTTATGGTTTCTTTACAGAGTGTGCAAGGTTCCTCATTGGCTGGCAGTAGCTATATGAGCTGTTTCTCCAGAGTATTAGAGTTCGTTTATTTATTTATATAGTTGATCAGCATTTAGCTCAGTAAGCGCCTGATACAAAGTGAATTGAAATCAATTGAAATACTCCCATTGATGTCAATGGGCTTTGGTTCAGGACCTCACTGCAGTGATAGTTATCAGTTTCATTGGGTTCCTTACTTTTTGTTGTTGAGGCTCTTGCTGAAAGGTCACATTATTACAGACCGAAAGCAAGAGAATCACAGTACCTCTTTTTCTCTTGTCATCCCAGTAAATTGTTTTCTTCTATTTGTTGCATTTCAGACCTCTTTGCAGTTTGCAAAGTCACATCACTAAATTGCATGTACAACAATTGGTTTTTCTCCTCACTTGCACTTCTTGGAAATTTTACTTACCTCAGTCTTGACTCCTGAAGGCTGAGTATGGAATTTTTGTGGGCTTACATACCTCACCCTCCATTTAAAATTTTCCTTCCCCTCCTTCATACTCCCTCATGTGATTAGCTCAGCTCACTGCATTTATTCCAAACCATGGACTATTTTCCATTTTCAGCACCTTTCAGACAAACAGAACTTTTTCTCCAGTAAAATGATACCTTTATAGTGTGGGCTTGATATCTCACTATATGTAGTTAATTTACTTTTATTTTCAAAGAAATCTTTCCTTTACATCCCAATTTTATTTTTATGAATGTGTTCATTACAGTGGGTCCAGCGGGCCAACCAAGAGTAGGTCCCCATTGTGCTAGGCACTGTACAAATAGAAGTAGAAGATCCTTACTCCAAAGAGCTTACAGTCTAAAGAGACAAGACAGACACAGGATGGAGGAAGGGGTAGAGCACACAAGCAGAGTAATGTGATGGCAACAATTATTATGTTCCATGATTTTTTGTGGGGTGGTATTTAAGATGGGATCAACTACTTGGAAGGAAAGGGGAGGGGAAGGGGCCAGGGGGAGAGGACATGAGAGGAGAGGGTAAGAGAAGCAGGTGTGGGGTGAAGAGACTATGAAGGAGGAGAGGGAAGGAAGGTTGGATGAACAGTCAGTCAATGCAAGGCAGAGAATATCCAGTCAAAACTGTAGAAAGTTCTTTGAATGTCTGAAGGACCAGAGGTCCCTGCTTCTGCCTATATTGGCTGGCAGCTCTGGCTGCTTAGTGTCTCCAGTTTTCTCCCAAGCCTCATGACAAGCGGGAGGGGAGGCACCGCATGGATCCTAGAGCCCCCAGAGTCAGTATGGGGGGGGTCTCACCTTAACAGTGCTATATGCAGGAGGGTGCTGTGGGGAGGGGTGGTCCCAGCTATGTCCATTTGACTGCCTCCCTGCCAGTGCTGCTTTTGGCTGCTTCTGCCCCTATCAGCTAGAATCTCAAATTGACGGAGGGAAATTCTTCTGAGGTGAAGGGTAGGAGAATGGATGGAGACATCATGGAACGTGAAACCTGCTCTTGTCCTTCACCTCATCAGGGAGGTAGCCAGAGGGAGTTCTCTGTTCTTAAAACAGTAGCTTAGTTTAGCAAGCCATGTTGCAAGGAAATGTATTATTTCCAATTTCTTTATAATTTATCCACGTTTCACAGGACAGCAACAGCTATTCCCAAGTCAGCCTTTCTCTAGTTTGTAGAGGGTATCCCCATGATGCAACTTTTAGTAACTTCCTAGGAGGAGAATTAGTTCCCTACTTCTGTTGTGAGGGGTTTGATGAAGGGCTACATGCCTAAGGATAAAATGGTATGGAAAGTAAGAGGATGGCTGAGCTTATCCTACTGAAATGGAATTGTTCCAGGCAATCACAGCATATGTGTGTGCCACAGTTACTGACTCAAACGGTATAATAACGTCCACCTGTATATATCTACAGTCTCCACATATGGCTGAATGGCAATGCAGACTTTTGGTGCTGTAAATTGCAGCTTTCTTTTCCCGTGTTTCATAAAGCATAGAAATAAGTGGCATCTTCTTTCTTTCAGGTTGGAGTCATTCCTCCAGGAGGCAGCCAGCGTGGATGTGTCTCAGTAAGCACTTTTCTCATCTTCACTGAATTTTGTCCCAGTGTGACTATTTTAACTACAATGCTTAGCTATCAGTTACATTAGTGTTAATGTAGGAGCTTTTGTTTTATAGCAAAAGTAATGTAGAAAAACTAAGAGATGATTTTGACAATGTACTATTCAAGTAGAATAGACTCAGCTAGACTCCGCTAATCAGAAAGCAAGGATGCTGCCCAGTTCATAGACTCATAACATAACTATGCCTGTCTGTGTATTCTAATTTGCTGCTGACCTCAGAATTCAGCAGCTGTAACTCCACAATAAATATCGCTACTTTCATTTTATATTCCTTCCTGTATTAAAGAAACAGTGTCAGGTTAAAAATCTTAGACAAGTAAATCCAATTATCTGGTAAAGCGCTAAGCACACTCAGTTTCTACTGAAGTCTGTGGGTTGAGAACAGTCAGCACCTCACAGGACTGAGTGCTTGGAGAACATCTGAAATGTTCATATCATGAGAGGCTGGAATAAATAAATAAAACTCACTTCTGTATGAATTTTGAATTCAGCAGAAAGAAACTAAAATTTAGTAATCAGTGTTTACCTTTATTTTGGAAAAAAACATCCTTGCTTCTGTTACTAATGACACATAAGATTGTTACTATTAAAAGAACTTTTAAAATGTACACTACTTTTCACCATTTATGCTGGTTCTTGACATTTTACATTTCATTCACTTTGAACAATGAAAATAGAAGGCTCCATATAACTTGTATTTCTATTCAGTTTAAGCTTTCTGTTTTACATGCACCAGCAAAATACTACAATGTTGGGCTGTGTAATGGGTTCTACAAACCCCATACTGAGCATAAACAGAAGGGAGAGGAGAGTCTCTCCTGTTTACAAGCGAGCAGTCAGAGAGGCAGGCACACACAGCCACAAAGGAAACAAGGCCTGCTATAAAGGGGAGAGTAAAGAGGAGGCAGAAAGGCCTGGGACAGCAAAGAGGCAACCTGCGCCAGGCTCCCTCCACGAACACAGCCAAGAGACTATGTCCAAGAACTGCCCTGACTGAGAGCAAACTAAGGAGGGCCAGTCAGGAGAAGCAGAAGTCCCTCAAAAGACCATACCAGGAGACAGTGGCGGGCTGCAAACACAATGTGGGTGCTTTTTAAAAGCAAATTTAAATTATTTTTCTATTAAATAATCTATTTACAAAATCTGTCAAACATTTCTGTTAATACCAGCATATATTAATTTATTTAGAGCCAGAATGTGCCTAGCTCTTTTGTGGAGGTACAGTGCAGAACTGGGGGGAGGCATCAGGATCTTTTGCATCTCCCAGACTTGAGGACCAGCCAGAGTTGAGGTTCTGTGTACTTGTGCTTACTCTCCTCTAGTAATTATAACAACAGTAACAAAATAAGTGCTTTCTGTTTCCTCTACAGGGCACTGGTGGCATATACAGCAAATATGGTTGTAAAGATGTAAGTATTTGTTTGCCTCTGTATTTGATGTTTTCTCCCAAAATGCAACTCAATAACTCAACAGTTTGTTGCAAATTGTATTAGTTCCATTACAGTCATTGTGTTGCAGAGTTGGATTACTCTGGATAAAGATGAGGCAGGAGCTAGAGGATGTCTGAAGTTAGTTAGCATTATACTGGAACAAAATTGTCTCAGCTAACCAAGCACAAAGATGTTGTAGGGTTACTGACCCAAAAGTATATGCTAATTGTCAATAACCATTCCACTAATTTGTTAGTGGTCTGATATGTCAACATCCATATCTCTAAAACAAGAAAGGCAACCATAACTGTTAGTTTCTATCCCCAGTTCCATATTCTGCATAACTATTCCCTACCTTCATCTGAGATGATGCTCTTTGTATTATTCTTAGTCAATTACTGCCTGCTTTTAGGATTCCTCTTTTAAATATTGTCATCCACCCCATATTGTGTAGTATATCACACTCTCTGATCAATTTAGTCTTTCTTTTCTTGGTGGAGTTCCCTTTGCATGGCTGAAAAACATGTCCCATAATATCAGTTGATTCTTTTAGCAACACTTTTTTTTTTTTTTTTTTTTTTTTTTTTGGTATTAATCTAGAGAATGTATGTACTATCAACTTCCCTTCTTTCTTATAATTATATTGAAATGACATTATTTTCTGTTTCTATTTTGAATACCATAGAAACAAGCAAAATATTTTCACCAGAAAGGTGGCATTTTCTCTGACTTCTACTGAGAACTAAGGCCCTGATCTAGCAAAGCACTGTTTACAATGGGACTACTGCCATGCTGTGCTTAAAGTTAGGCTTATATTTACATGCTGTGCTGGATCATGACCTAAACATATGAGTGTCAACTTTAATTTCAAAAGAACACCATCCATTAAACTTACATATGATGTAATGTAGTTGAATGTTGGAAGAGTCTGATCTCTGGATTTACACCAAGGTTACTGAGTAATTTAACTGAAGTCAGAGGAGTTACTCTGAATTTATTCAGATGTAACTGAAATCAGAATTTAGCTTAATATTTGTACCTTCCCCTAGTCCTCCACACCACCCAACAAAGAATTCCATATAGCAGTGGTTCCCAAACTTGTTCCACCGCTTGCGCAGGGAAAGCCCCTGGCGGGCCGGGCCAGTTTGTGTACCTGCCGCATCCGCAGGTTTGGCCGATCGTGGCTCCCAGTGGCCGCAGTTTGCTGCTCCAGGCCAATGGGGGTTGCTGAAAGCGGCGTGGGCCGAGGGATGTACCGGCCGCCACTTCCAGCAACACCCATTGGCCTGGAGCAGCAAACCGCGGCCACTGGGAGCCGCGATCGGCCGAACCTGCAGACGTGGCAGGTACACAAACCGGCCCGGCCCGCTAGGGGCTTCCCCTGCACAAGTGGCAGAACAAGTTTGGGAACCACTGCCATATAGGTTTCATTTCCAAAAATGGTATTTTTATTGAAACACGCCATCTTAGAAAGAAATAACTATCTGTGATTTGTTTACAGACTGCTGTCTCAATTAACACCGGCATGTCCTATGGCCAGGTAGGAACACATTCTCTACTGTATTTAGAGTTTAAACTTGCTATGCAACTCAGTAATTAAACAGGTAGGCCCAAATGTTGCCCTACTGTGGGGAAATCCATGGGAGGACCTCAGAGAGGGATGTCCTGAAATTATTAGGTAATATTACTAGCCAAAATGATTTCAGCAGATGAATGCTGTATTTATGAGGCATTACATGGCTCCACCTTGTTAGTTTCCTTCTTCCTGGTTAAACTGACCCTGGGTTAGTCATTTTTTTTCTGCAAGTGGACAGCAGATATTTTCTATTTTGATTACTATTGTAAACAAACAAAATATTTTCACCAGAAAGGTTTTATCTGGTGGATACTCAGAACAAAAAGCAAAGCTCACACATAGGAGTTTCCTCTGATTCTGCTGTATGGGAAGTGTATGTGTGGGTCAGTGTGGTGGGAGGTTCCTGGAAATTGTTTTAAACTTCATAAAAGCATTTCTGTTCATATGGAGCACTCCATTGCTTCCAGCTGGCTCTGTTCCTACAGTCTTCTATGTTCTCCTGATGTTTCTACGTCTGATCAAGGGAATCAAGGCCTAACTTTCTACTATCAACGTATGACTTATCTTCCATTTCAAATAATCATTTCACTCTACCTAACATTCCACCTAGATTTGTTACTTCAACTATTTGAAACTTTCTTTTCAACATAAATTTGTTGTGTATGAAACTGGCAGAAATAACTGGGTATTGTGCTAGAAACAATGGCGACAATTGGGTTACAATAACTCTTTTCCCTCTTGTGTTCCCATTAATCTGTTCCCTGTGTTATTCATTAATTGCCTCACATAAGAATACTTTTCTTTCAAATGTTTCATGGTTTGACAATCCAAGAAGATCTTAGAGCTATTACTGTCTCCTGTCTGATAGGTACAGAATTAAATTTGGCAAACTCTTTTCTAAGTAAATAATTCGTTTCTGTATTCTTCACAGTCTGTCTCCACAGGCAGTGGTGTTAAAAAGGTAAGCACTACTTCTCTGTTGAATTTAAAGGGCCAGATTCTCTGCAGGTATAAATCGGTATAGCACCTTTAACTTGAATGAAGCTATACTAGTTTACACCAGCTGAGATGCTGGCCCAAAGCTGTTTCCCATATTATCTCTCAGTAACTGAATACTTGGTTTACTAGCTGTCAAATGCATTAAGTTCATTAGTTATATTATGGCAACTTTTCTTGATAGGTTGACTGTACTGTGGATAAAGTAGTATAGTTACAAAGCTGTCTATGCATTTATTTTTTTTATTTTTTTTTAGACATCCTAGGATGGAAGGCACTATAGTTATTGTTACAAAGGGAACTTTAGGATGAGATTGATCTAAACTCATCCCTGGTGTAAAGCCAGTGGAATTGGCACCAGGGATTAATTTGGCCCATAATATTGAAACCGAATAGTCTCAGACAAACAATTGGAGTACAAGGATGTTGTACAGGGACTGAGTCAGTATTGTATGGAAATGATCAATAAACACATACTTGGCAAATCCCTACACTCAGATTTGTGACTGGTCAGACCTCTCCATCCAAATCACCATAACTATGGCCACTTCAATTTTCTATTTATTCCAGCATTAAAAGGATACTGTCAGGTTTTTTTAAATTACCTGTTTTTAAAATCAAACAACCCAGTCCTCCCTCTCATCAGAATTCCCTTGTATATGTGATTTAAAATCACTTCCTGTCACAGTAATTACTCCACTCAAGGATACGGGCTATTTTCCTTTTTTAATTCAGTCAAAACAAACTTTTCACCAGAAAAATAACATTATGATCAAAACAACATAT
Organism: Trachemys scripta elegans; assembly: GCF_013100865.1. Lineage (NCBI taxonomy): Eukaryota > Metazoa > Chordata > Testudines > Emydidae > Trachemys > Trachemys scripta. Next base: position 71,466,948 of record NC_048305.1, on the reverse strand, counting down.
TACTATTGAGCTTACTTTAATTTTCAAAGGATCTCCATATTGAATTTTCCCATAGAATAGGAGTGAATAAAAGGACACAAAACAGAGTGTGCTTTGGCCTTCCATCCAAAGGACCAGTGGATATGTGAGGATATGTCTACACTGCACAGCAGCCTGCATCAGCAAGTCTCAGAGTCCAAGTCTATAGATTCGGGTTTGAGGGGCTCATGCTATAACACTAAGAACAGCTATGTAGACCTTGCAACTAGGGCTGAAGTTCAGGTTCTGAAGCCCATCCTCCACCCTAGGCTTCAGATTCCAAGCTCCAGCCCAAGCCTGAACATCTACACAACTATTTTTAGCACTGTAGCACAAGCTCCTCCAGCCTGAGTCTGTGGGCCCGGGTTGTGAGACTCACTGTTGGGGGCTGCCACTTGCTTCCCAGTGACTCACTGTTGGCCTTGGGCAAGTCACTTAGCTCTGGGTGCTTCAGTTCACCCATCTGTAAAATGGGGATAATACTTTTTTGTAATGTGGTTTCAGATATATAAAAACGCTATATTGTGTAAGTGCTAGTCATTATTATTCCATCAGACTTTTAAGTGCAGAGAAGTTTCTTTTCATGAAACAATACTGCATTTTAAATAAACCCCCATTATGAGAAAATAACTTGTTTCTGGTTTCATTACAGCCAGTGTCCTATCCCGAAAGCAACCCCTACCCACCTGTGGTAAGAATCCTTTCTCCACAACTCTTAGAGTTATGAATCTAAGTGCTTCTGAATAGCCACATGCTTAGCTCTCAGATAGTTACAGCAGTCTGGTTGTTGGGCGGAAGCTTTTGTTGAGCGGGATTATATTACTGATGCAATTGTGCATAGAGAAAGAGGCTGACTAAACAACTAAAAGTTACATCCAGATCTAAGAGATCACTGCAATGATTTGATGTTATACAGAAATGAAATTGTCTCAGTCAGGTTACAGGAATATTGTTATTGACTCACAAGTATGTGATTACGTTGTGTAATTGTATAGTGGTCTGATTCACTGCTGAACTCACTGTCCATTATATCTATCTCAAACAAGGCCACTTCATCTTCCTGTTTCTATTGCAACTTTCTTCTGTAAACTTACTTCAGTCTTTAGTTTCCAGCTGTTGTAGTTCTACTGTACCCATTCATTTTGAAATCTTTCTTTCAGACTAAAATAATTTCTGCCTAAAAGTGAATGAAATATTTAGGGCTTGTTTCAGAACGAAATGTGGCAAAAACCCCTTTTTTCCATTTGCCTCCAATAACCTTCCTTAATACTAAATCCTTCAGATTCCTCTATTCTTGGTGTAGTCAGCTGACTGAAAAGCTGCACATATCTCACAAATGATGGGTGTTAAATGTATGGACACCTCACCGTGCATCAGAATTATCCCCCACCCCCCCACACACACACCTCCACACCCCCAGTATTCTAAAGTACAAAGAGACTCCAACAGACTTCCGGGCTTTGGAACAGACTCTGTGTACTCTATAGGAAGACATAGACTACTATAATTTTAGTTGCCATTCAAATGAACAGAACTCTTTCACTGGGGAACAAAAAGAGTCATAATTTCTAGTGTGTACTCAAAACCGAATGGAGAAGTATACACACTACTTTAATTTTCAGAGACTCATCATACATGGTAAACCTTTCCATAGTGTAGATGGTGCAAAATGAAGAGACACAAAATAGGCTGTGCACTTGCCTTTGGTCTTTCACTTCACCCAGGCAATAGGGTTGTTTTTCTGAAGCAGTATTCAATCTTAAACAAACCCTTACACAAAATAATCAGGTTTCTGGTTTCTTTTACAGCGTGAAACTTTCCCATCGGTAAGCATATATTTTTTTCTTCTTCTGTATTTATAATGTGATGCTATTATGAGTGCAAATCCTATGCCTGGTTTCTCCCATATGGAAGGATGTCCATGATCCCTGCAGAAACAGTGGGCTCGATCTGTATGGAAGTGGCATAGGATTTTGGGTGGATTGCTGTTAGGAGGTGGAATGGAGCTTCACCTGAAAATGTTCATTACGCTAGATAAATTGATCAAAGGACAGATACTATACATCCATATAAGGCCCAGGCAAAAAGGGTGAGGGAGCATAAAGGTTTGTCCCCAACCTATCATGGCCCACACAAAGGCGAGGCAGAGTTCCAGTTTGTTCAAGGGCAGCTCTATCCCTATTCACGTTGCAACAAGGCTCCAACCCTGTCTCAAGCACCAACAAGCTGAGCACTGTGGCCCTGTCAGCCACAAAGGGCTGTAGTAGCAGGCACTCTAAGGCTATGTTTATACTGTGAGCTAGGGTGTGATTCCCAGCTCATGTAGACATACTTGTGCTAGCTCTCATCATGTGGCAACACAGGCTAGCTGTGCCAAGTACAACCCTACCTGAAGCCTGTGAGGTACATACTCAGTATGCATCCGAAGAAGTGAGGTTTTTACTCACGAAAGCTTATGCCCAAATAAATCTGTTAGTCTTTAAGGTGCCACCAGACTCCTTGTTGTTTTTGTAGATACAGACTAACACGGCTACCCCCTGATACTTGATACTCAGTATGACTAGCTTATGCCACTGCCTGTGCTACCATGGCTATGCTTCTATTTTTAGCACACTAGCTCAATGAGAGCTAGTGTGAGAGTGTCTACATGAGCTGGGGATCACGCCCCCTGCTCTGAGTGTAGACATACCCTAAGTTAAGCTAGGGACCTGCCAGCCTGCTTCCTGAGCATAGATGCAGAGCATAGATCAGCCACATCTGAATATCTAGCCCAGAATTATATCCAGTTCATTTTTAGTTTCAAAGAATCTCTATAGTAAACCTTTCCATAAGTATTGTGTGGTGGAAATGAGGAGACAAAATCAAATTTCACCTGCTGCTTTACTCCCTTAAGCAGGGAAGTACAAATCATTCTTTTCCTGAAAGTGTATTTCATTTAAACATGCCCAATTCAATAGCCCCTGGTTTCTTTACAGATCTTGGCCAATTCTGGACATGGCGTCAACAGCATTATCTATTCACAAGTAAGCACGCTTTCCTGATTGTGTTTACAGTTTAATCCCAACATGTTTCTAAGGCCTTGGCTACACTTACCCGCTAGTTCGACGGCTGGAAATCGAACTTCTGGGTTCGACTTATCGCGTCTAGTCTGGACGTGATAAGTCGAACCCGGAAGTGCTCGCCGTCGACTGCGGTACTCCAGCTCGCCGAGAGGAGTACCGCGGAGTCGACGGGGGAGCCTGCCTGCCGAGTGTGGACCAAGGTAAGTTCGAACTAATTCGAACTAAGGTACTTCGAACTTCAGCTACGTTATTCACGTAGCTGAAGTTGCGTACCTTAGTTCGAATTAGGGGGGTAGTGTAGACCAAGCCTAAGTGAACTGAATGCTTATTCAGCTCCAGTGGATTACTTGAATGGGAGCCTTAACTGAAAATGGACAAACTATGGACGGAGAGCTAGGGGATGTCTAAGATTATCTGACAGTGGTCTCAGCAAGTCAAGGATGCTATAAACTAGTGACTCAGACTATGCCGTTATTTTTAGTAACAATACAATCCTGATTCTTTAGTACTCTCAATATCTATGTGACCTTAAGCATCTAGGCCTGCACATCTTCCAACGCCAGATCACAAGGTGATGTAAACTGGCAAAGCTCCACTGGAGTCCATGAAGATAGATTGATTTGTACCAGCTGAGGATTCTGGCCCTCCGTTTTATTCAGTATTAAAAAGATTTTGCAGGTTACAAGTCAATTGTAACCTGAGAGTTTACAAGCTCTTTTACATGTTAATAAGTAGTTTGATTTCTCTACAGACTTCTTCCTCATATGAGATGAAAGTCCATACTCAAATGAGCATTTTCCCTTCTGTACTTATAGTTTTGTGTCAGCATGTCTCTTTGTAACTGAACAATTATTTAATTAGCAATTAGATTATGTCCATTACTTTTATTGAAGGGTTACATCACTTTTATATCCTACAAGGAGATAAATGGCTTCTGGATTATACATAGTCTTACCCACGAGGCAAACAATCACCTGCCCTCCACTCTTCTTCCCTATTATAATCAGTAAGGCCATGGCCAGATTGTCAGTTTCACTGAAGTAGCTACACCAGTTTACACAAGCTGAGAATCTGGCCCAGTGTGTTTATGACTGTCATGGCAAAAAACAGTTACTTTAAGGATATTTTAATACATTTGCCAGCCCAGTATGAAGAGAGATCCCTCCATGATTTTTTTTATTTTATTTTTTTGGTCTAATTTGGCTCTATAAATGGTCACTAGTGTGGATTATTTGGTTTCTGAAATGGTTTTAAACAATATTATGTTGTAAAGTGAAGAAGATTTTGTCTTATAATTGCACATGATTTTTATTTTAAAGTCGTATACCATGGCTTTTCCTTTTTTTAACAAAAAAAAAAAAATCTATAATTAAAGGTTTGCATTTTGCATTTGGCCATGGCAAATCTGTATTAAGACAAATCTGTGTTTGATGAACAAGATTATTTGGACCCCTTGGAAATACTATAAAATCAAACAGAACTTATTCTATAAAATGACATTTTCTCTGAAAATATAACAACTGGCACTAGATAGAGTGGTGGAATAACAGGAGGGAAAACTGAACCTCGTCTAGTTTTTCGTACTACAAGTATAGTATGGTTTCTTTTCTTGAAACAATATACTATATGAACAGTTCCTCATCAAAAAGAAATTGGCTTCTGGGCTCTTTATAGAGTGGTCACTGTTTCTCGGGCAGCAGCAATATTTATGTAAGCAACACATTAAGAACTTTGCCATTGACTTGAGCAGGAACAGTAGAATTTTGAAACTGCTTCCCCAATATTTTATCCATTGTTTAATTCTATTTTAGGTTTCCCAGAACTTTTTAGATTTATTTATGGTTTTTGTTTGGTTGGTTTTTGTTTTTGTTTTTGTTTTTGTTTTCTGAAAAATCATCTTTGTTCCCTAATAGATGCATGTAAAATGTCAGGGCCCCAAAACATCCTTTATCCATATTTTTGTGTGTGATAAGTAAAGGCAAATCAGTATATTTCACTCAGTAGAGGACATAGTCCACTTTCTCTTTGGAAAAATTACATAAATAACCAGAATTATCTTGCTGAAAGACTGTTTTCTCTTACTTAGAAAGAACCCCCACATGAAAACTTCCCGTAGATGTTCTTTGTACAAACAGTATACTCTTTTAACAAACCCCGTTTCCAGGTGATAACTGGTTTCTGATTTCTTTTAAAGAGATCACAAAAAAGCCAGTCCTATGGCCGAGTAAGCCTCTCCCACCGCAGTTTTACTTCAATGTGCTGCTTTCTAACTAAACATGTGCTTACCATTTGATTATGGTTAATTGTTATGGTTGTTGGAGCCTTGCTTAAAGAATTAAATAAATGTGATTAAAAATTGAGAGAGGTGAGTGAGACTCTGGGAAAGCTCATCTAGCTAGCCAGTTTGGGATTCCCATGTCATGTAGAGCCAATATGGCCAGCACATCACCTTCTAGTATATGTAGAACGATGTAGTACATTACTTTGCCCCCAACTCCTAAGCCCAACGTAGTAGGTGTTGCAGGAAGAAGGAACATGGCCAAAACACTGCTGTGCTCTATCAATTGCCAACTATGGAACAGTCCCTTGCAGAGATTCAGGTGTTGTCTACACTAGATCTGACACTACCACCAGTGTGTTAGAATAGACAGGACTTGCCCATTTTTACCACAGTTTACTGATATGGTGATAAAACCACTTGTGCCTGTTCTACAGTAGTGCATCATCTGGAACTAGCAGGAGGGTAACACATCCCACTGGCAGTAACGCATGAAAATTTCTAGTGTGGACATGGCTACAGTGGAGTCTTCTCCTTCCTCTAGTCTTTCCCTCCCACATATAGGCAAATAAAAATAGGTGTCTTTTTTGAGCAAGCAGTAAAATATTCAACATACAAACCCATTTACACGGAAATAAATGGTTTCTTCACAAGGTTGTCTTCATCACAGAGTGGCAATATCTTTGGTCAGGTAACCACCTTACAAACAAACAGATCCTATTTGACTAAAAATATTACATTTCTCAAAATGAAAATTGTCTTTGTATTCAATTTATTTAATATTTGGAGGAATCCCACCCATACTAAACCAATCCATAGTGCAGGGTGGATGAACAAAGGGAGGCAAACATGGAACCTCCTGTGGTCCTTCACTCCACCAAACAATTTATACGTTTCTTTTCTTGAAACAGTGTTGTATTTAAACAATCTATTTTACAAGGAAATGACTAGGTTTCTGGTTTCTTTACAGGGTGGACAGAGAGTCAATCCTTGTGATAAAGTGAGTATTCTCCCTTCCCTACTTCCTCCCACTGTATTTGTGTTTTTACCTAACTTGCCTCTTAGTCCAACTCGCAACAAAACATTTATTTACTACTTCCATTAATTGTTGTGTGGCAGCTTTTGTTGACAGGTAGCATTACTATGGCTAAAGTAATAGAGAAATCTAGAGGATGATGGTGGCTACTTAAATGATAAGTACAGGGTTCTTCCTTTTTTATGAGGTAATAACAATATCCTGGGTTAAGTGAACTCTGAGGCTGAAAATCAAGGTGTATAGAAGGAAAACAACACCTTGGCCAGAGGTGGAGTTTACTAGCCAGTATATGATTTATTACCAAGTTGAAAGATTGTTCAATTATTATTATTTATTACACTGACATTTTAAATTTGTTTTTTAAAGTTTCAATTAAATAGAAGAAAAAATACAAATTAAACCGGGCTGTAAAACTGCTGAGACACAAATTGTTTAAAAATTAATTTCCTACTCCATGTTCATATTTATTTATACTTTCCTTACCCAGGTCAGTAAGGCATTTCTCCACAATATAACTCTAATATGTGTGTTTACATTGCATTGCAAGACTGAATTGGAGTGCTTGAAAGACCGGAATTTCCTCACTGTTTTAAAAAAAATGGAGACAGGAGTAGTTGGCCCATTAGGGAGAAGATTGTTATCCAAACGTTGAATACATCCTCTGAGGAGTGACTTCAGGGCAGAAAACTTTCTATGTGGAAACCATATGTACCAAGGGGGAAATTTTCAAAGTAACATGGAATAGTTAAGTATCAGAGGGGTAGCCGTGTTAGTCTGAATCTGTAAAAAGCAACAGAGGGTCCTGTGGNAGTGTGGCACCTAAGTACTAAGGTCAATATTTTCAAATCTGGCTCTAATGATAGGCCTTCAAATCCATATCATAGGCATCTAAATAAAACTGATGACTTTCAGAGGTGATGAGCATCTCTAGCTACCACTCATGTCTATAGGAGAGGTGGGTGCTCAGCACCTCTGGAAAAATCAGGCCACTTTTCTGTAGGAGCCTTACTTCAGATAAAAATTTGAAACCTGTGTGCCTAGAGGACTTTGGGGCAGATTTTTTAAGAGTAAGGTGACCACTGACTTTCAATAAGAGATGGGAGTCTAACTATTCCATAAAAAGCAACAGAGGGTCCTGTGGTACCTTTGAGACTAACAGAAGTACTGGGAGCATAAGCTTTCGTGGGTCAGAACCTCACTTCTTGCATCTGAAGAAGTGAGGTTCTGACCCACGAAAGCTTATGCTCCCAGTACTTCTGTTAGTCTCAAAGGTGCCACAGGACCCTCTGTTGCTTTTTATGGAATAGTTAGACTCCCATCTCTTATTGAAAGTCAGTGGTCACCTTACTCTTAAAAAATCTGCCCCAAAGTCCTCTAGGCACACAGGTTTCAAATTTTTATCTGAAGTAAGGCTCCTACAGAAAAGTGGCCTGATTTTTCCAGAGGTGCTGAGCACCCACCTCTCCTATAGACATGAGTGGTAGCTAGAGATGCTCATCACCTCTGAAAGTCATCAGTTTTATTTAGATGCCTATGATATGGATTTGAAGGCCTATCATTAGAGCCAGATTTGAAAATATTGACCTTAGTACTTAGGTGCCACACTGCAGTTTATACAGGACATTTTGCAGAGCTAGACCACCATAGGGAGATTTTGGGAATTGTGCTGAAATTGTGCCTCCTAGAGCCCCCAGGGCTACAATTTACCCAGAGTGGGTCTGGAGAGAGGAGTGCAAGTTGGGACCATACCTTCTTTCCCCATTCTAAACACCAGGCAGTGTCAAAGCACTCTGGTTGTGACACATTCCCCCTGGCAATTTCTTCTAGATTGGTATGGCCTGACAGTGCCCTTCATATAGACCAATGTATAATTCACTAATTTGGCCCATAATTATCTGGGGTATTTTTGGTTTTGGTGTCCGGTGGTGATAAGTAGGAGCAAAATAAGGACTAGGCAACTCTCTGCAGGCTCTCCCCTAACTATGTAGATAAATGCAAATCGTTTTCTTTTCCTGAAATGTGGTTGTATTCAAACAACCCTGCATACACAGAAGTAACTGTTGTTGGGTTTCTTTACAGAGTTCATCCTCCTACAACATCATTATCTGTAAACTGGTAAGCACAATCTTACCACTGTGTTTAAAGATTTGTCCTGATGTGCCTCTCACAGTAACCAGAGATGTAGGGCTAGATTCTGGATGGTCCTTACACAGGCATGCAGTGGGGTGGGGGGAAGAGAGAGAGAGAGAGAGAGTTTTGAAGGATTACCGCAAAAAGAATGACGAGAATTGCTGCCCCTTCACAAAGGGGAGCACTATACCCTGAAGGGGCAGATAGGAAGGAGCATAAGTTAACCATGGCTCTGCCCTCCCCATGGTGGGACATGTGTATGATGTACCCCTTTGTAGGGGTGTAGCAGTTTGCACCTCACCCACTGCACTGGAGAAGTGTGGGAAGCTTTATGAGACAGAATGTGTCTTCACTGCTCACTATCAATGGTGAAAAGTAAAATAGGAGCTTATCCAACACTTTAACTCAAGCAAAACTCTCATCAGGTTAATATTCTGGCAAAACACTTCAGATTCCTTTGTAGTTAAATAACCTGTGTATACACATTTTTCTGACTTTCCTAGGAGATGCTATTAGCTCAGATTGACACCTAAAGAATGATCATTGAATATACACACACCTGGACACATCAATGTTCATTAGAATTTGCCTCTTCTATGTCTCTGTATAGATTCAAGGCCACTCAGTATATTTTCTCTGGAAGAGATTTGATTACCATTCAGTAAATGGTGCTCTTTCACCAGCTATGACACTTTCGTAGAAGTATACTCTCAACTTTCCATACTGTAGCCTAATGGAATAAAGACAAAGCTTGTACCCTTCTCTGTATATTCCTTCTGCCATCCAGATAAATACAGATGGAAACAGCATGGCATTTAATCAAGCCTTTTCACAACAAAATTACTGATTTATGGTTTCTTTACAGAGACAATCTTCTACCTCACAGAACAGCAATACCCAAGTCCACGTATGTACTTTTATATCCATACTATGGGGTTTTTTGTGTGTATTTTTTGTTTTGCTTTTAAGCACGGCAAGCTTCTAAGCAGCCAAAATCTTAAAACACCAATTTGGTATATTGGTGCCATTGGTGGTGAGAGCTGTAAGGGAAAAAAACATTTTTTTTTATATATCTACAGCAATCAAATTTACTTCTGTGAATATTCTAGCAAAGCATGCACGTTTGTGGTGAGCCAATACAAATGGTCCAAAGTCAAATAAAGAGCCATTGAGTTGACTGCAATTATTTGTGTTGCTCTTAAACAAGAGCAGAAGGATGCTGTGTAATTACTGACAATCAACTCTACATCCAAGTACTCCAACTCTATATCAGTTAACAGATGTATCCATGCAGTGGATAAATCCCTTTCTGGTGATTTGTTTCTCTCAGAACTCAATACATACAGATCAATAACAGCTAGAACCTCCACGGTTTCTTGTTTCTGTCTAACATTAATCTTAACTTAGATATGTATACAAATTGCTGAGGTTCATACAATTAATTTAAAAACCAAGGAACCATTTTTGACATCTCTGCTTATTCAGACTGTCCTCTTTTTACTCCTGTCCTAACTTTGTTTATTATTGAATAATTCTGGAACAGTTTCCACTTCCTCTGTTTCTTTTTCTTTCATCTTTTTGGCCTCTCCCAGTTTTTCCCAAATTAATTTCAGATCAGCACATTTTAAAAAGGAAACTCACCTATTTGCATTAGGGTCACTATTGCTTAGGGAAGCTGTCATATAGTTTCCAACCCTTTTGCAATTCTAGTCATGTCCTCTGTGTTGTTCAAATGCTAAGAATCATGCATAGTTAGATTCTTTCTTAAATGTTGTACGGACGCGATCATGTGTTTTATCCTTTCACAAAAAAATTACTGGCTTCTTTGTGAGGAGGACTGATTTCTCTAAAGCCAGGTAAACCATATTTATTTTTCTCTCAGTTTTTTCCCTGAATGTTGCTTGCAGTAGTTGAGCACTCATAAGAAAACGTACTAGTTCAGACCAGCATCTAAAGGATGGTCATTCCATTGATGGGATCATGGATATCTCATACCTCATTAAAGGCTCAGGTGCACTTAACTACACAGACTCCATATATTCACATGAATACAATTTATGAATACAATTTAAATGAACAGCACTCTTCCATCTGAAAATCAAAACAGTCTCTGCGTGCTCAAAGCACAACATAACATCGCTTTAACTTCTGCAGGTCCCATATTAAATCAGTGGAGTGGAGTCAAAGGTCACTAATACAGTGTTTTCCACCTGTTCCTTTCCTTTCACAAGTAGGAAAATACCAATAGACATCCCTCGGACAAATAGTACAGTATTTAAATATGCTTTTTTTTTTTTTTTTTTTTACAATGAAATAAATGGCTTCTGCTTCCTTTGCAGGGTCAGTCCACTTTCTCACCAGGCAGCCAAGTAAGCAATCTATTCTCCTCACTCTTAGTTATCTTCTGAGTAATCAATCGCTTCCCTACTGTTTGGATTATGTCCTTTAGTTTTGGTATAATTTGTTGTTGCAGGGTTAAATTACTCTAGGTTAATATATAGAGAGAGCTGATGGCAGGGGATACAGAATGCAGAAATCTGTTTGCAACTGGTCCAAACTAGAACCATCACAAGATAGGCAAATCACTGCACTCTTCTTCACTAGTGCCATGAAATTATGTCAGAATCTATGGGCCAAATTCTCTACTGGAGTAAATTGGCACCACTCTATTGAAGTAAATGGTGCTATGACAATTTATATCACCAAAGAATTTGGCCTTATTTGTCTCTGTCAAACATGACTTCCTTGGCTTCTTGTTTCTTCCTGTTGAATGGCATTTAAAGATCTAGTAATGCATTTTCACCAGAAGAGCAGTGATAGCTGGTGAGCTTTGGGGCAAGTGGTGCAGAGCAGGGGGAGTGGTCCCTGGAGTCTGCACAAGGGCATGTGAAGCTGGTCCCTGAAGTGTATATGTGGACTGGAGAGGAGTTAACTGTAGAGCGCTCTAAAACTGTTGCAAGCTAACTTCTCCATGTTGGCCCTGCTGGCGCACTCTAGATCAGTGGTTCTCAACCTATTTACCAGTGTGGGCCACTTTGCAGCTCTCTGTGTGTTGTGGGCTGCATCCACATACCATATATGTATGTATATAGCGTGTAGATATATATATCGCCCAGAGGATGTCACCTGGGCCGCAGCTGTGTGCTGATTGGGCCACAAGCGGCCCAAGGACCATGGGTTGAGAACCACTGCTCTAAAGGGTATCTAGAGCACGTTAACATAGTCCTGATTGAAAGGAGACTACATCAATGAGAACTAGGCATGTTTTAGTCCCCCAGCAGGGTTTAACATGGGTCAGTAAGATATGAACAGTTTAGTGACACTCTATAGTCACTGCAGCTTGTGGCTTGGGAAGTGAATCCAGTACCCTAAACCTCACTGAAAATCAGTGTTGGCTTCACCTTTGGTTAGACCTTAACTACACACGTGTCAGAAGAGTGGTGGTGGAGAACACCTTGCTACTAAATATGAATTACAAACACTGCAAATCTGTAGCAGGCTGCTATAGATTTGCTGTGTTTGCAATTCGTATTTAGTCACATCCGTGTGCTCTCTCTCGTTTTCTCTCTCTCTCTCATACATTCTGTATGTGTGGACTTGCATACTTCGAAGAGTAATATCTGTTTTCAGTGTATTCACGACCAAGGGTAGAATTTTCAGTCATCTGAGTGACTTAGGACCCTGACTCACATTTTCAAGAATTATTTAGACACTTAAGAGCCCAAATCCCATTGACTTTCAATGAGTTTTAAGCTCTTAAAGTAACCTGAGTCTCTTTTGAAAATGGGAGTTAGTTTCCTAAGTCACTCAAGTGCTTCTGAAAATTTTATCCCAGGTCCAAACCTCATTGCAGTCAATGAGACTTTCCATTGACTTCAGTGGACATTGGCTCAGGCCCTAAATGTATAAGTACCTTCTTCACTTTCATTTTGAAAGGTAAATCTTTCCATAGTGTAGGATGGCAAGATAAAGGGAGGTAAGTTGGAGAACTTACTATCCTCTGGTGCTTCTCTCCTTCAGACAGAACCATGTATATTTATCTGTTTGAAACATCATTTCTACAATGAAAATAAATTGTTGGGATTTTTTTTTCCCAGCAGGATGGATCGGCTTCCTCCGGTGTCAGTACGGGTTGTGGAGAGGTAAGTCCCTTTCCTCCTCTATATGTGAAGATTTGTCTCAATTTGCTACTTAGTATTAAAACATTTTTTATAAATTGGATTGTGCCCATTAACTGATGTAGGAGCTTTTTGTTTCCATTGTTGTGCCTGAAATTATACAGTGCAGAGAACCAGAGAGACTGACCTTGGCTACTTTACTGAATAAGAATGGCCTCAGTTAGACACTAGTATATAAATAATAGGTACAGTTAATGACCCATCCATTTTGAGAATAATCATTAACCATATAGTTCATAAGTACCTGAATTTGGATTCTCTACTCCTCCTAAATCTCAAACAAGCACAGCCATGTGTGAATATTTCTCAACTAAATGTTGCTTCATTTAACACAACTACAATCGGAGATACTCTCTCAGGCGGACTCCTCAAGAATGAGAGTTGACTTAGTAGTTTCCTGGTCAAAGACAACCCTTCATTGGAATTTAATTTCCCCATGTGCACACTTGAAATGAGCTCAGGTTCAGTAACTCTGTACTGAATAGTGAGAACCTGGCTATGTGAGGAGAAAAAGTCAAATATGAGGTCAAAGTAGTGATAGCAAAACTAGGTAAAAGAATATAGTGGAGTTAATAATGAAAAAGACAGACTGAGACTAGAAGCTTCAGGAGGAAAGATAAGTTGTTTGCAAGGAAATGAATGATTTGGGTGTCTTTTTACACAGGGTACTTCATACGACAGCAATCCCTGCCACCAGGTGAGTAACTTTTCTCCATTGTTTTTAAGGTTTGCCTTAAACTGGTTCTTAGTAATGGAATGTGTTGTCATAAATCTAATTTCTTGTTCTCAAACGGTGGAACAATGCTGCAAACAATTTCTCTGAAAAGTATGTACAAACTTCATTAGATTTAATTTAAAAAAAAAAGCGCTCACACCCCTACATAACTTTAGAGAATTTGACTTGTCACTAAAGTGCCTAAATGATTTAGGGCAAAATTTGAAGAACACCTAACTTACTTGGCAGTTTCTTTTTAATTTAATTAAATTGTAGATCCAGATCATCCCCCCCCCACCTGTAGGAGGAGGTGTGGGGAATCCTTTCACCGTGATCCCCCCCTTCCCAACACCGTTACCCCTTTGAGGCAGTGAGTTTGGCCCCTTCTGCTGGACCCAAACCCAAACTTAGCTGTGTCTCTGGCCCCTGGTTCCCTGACATTGTGACTACACTAAAGCCATACTCAACAGTATTTTTATATTTTGAAACTCGTGTTAAGCACAAGAAGAGAGGGACCCTCACTGTGCTGGGTGCTGGTGAAGAAGCAGCTCCTCAGCACCAGAGAACTGAAAGACAAGTGACCAGAGAATAGAACATTAGCAGAGACAGAGAATTCCAGGGCCCCATATTGGGAGTGGGTTGTGTCCCCTAGCGGGGGGAGCACTAGCTCACAATTCCCCTTGTGGCTCATGTCTGTGGTCAGCATTAGGGGAACCCAAACTCTCTCGCTCCACCAGATTCTTACCTGGGGCCCTGGAACTGTCAGTTCAGGCAAAAGTATCACCATCCCTGTTCCCTGGATCACTTCCTACAACATTCAATCTCTTTGGAGGCCCAATGTGGGCCCAGCTGTCAATTCACAACATGCCCTCAACTGAGAGGGGTCCAGGAACTCAACTCCTTCTTCCATGGGCAGGCGTTCTGCTTTCTCTCTGGAGCTGGCCTGCAGCTCCCTATTGAGGTTTGTTCCAGGCAGCATGGGACTTCTGCTGTCCCCCGGCAGGAACTACTTGTGCAGGTCTACTCCCTTGCACTCACCACCCCGACTGACCTGTGCTGCACCCTTTTAAGCTCCACTTACCGCATGGAAATTTATTCCAACGTGCCTCTTGGTACTGGAACACTTCACTGTAATTTGCATTTTATCCATTAGCTGTTGAGTGGGAATTTTTGTTGAAGGATGAAGTTATATAGAAAATTAGAAGTTGAATTATATTATTTGCTACTAGAGAGACAAGGTGGATGATGTAATATCTTTTACTGGATCAATTTCTGTTGGTGGAAGAAACTTGAGCTTCACGGAGCTCTTCTTTAGAGAAGGTAAACAATGTCACAGCGAAATACAAGGTGGAACAGATTGTTAAGCATAAGATGAAGTGGGCAGTTAACACCTCTGCAGTCTTAGAACAAAGGAGAGTTAGGTTACAAATTGTTGTAATGAGCTATAAAATCAGTGTCTCTGCCAGTAACCAAACTATAACATAAGAACATAAAATCCTGGGCTCAATGAAATCAGTGGCAAAACTTCCATTGACCTCAATGGGGCCAGGATTTCACCCATTTTTTGTTATACATTTTGTATTTCCCTGTAGTTAGAAAAGTCATCTTGCTGTCTGACCCAGGTATGAGCCATTATCTCCTTGAAATGCCAAAACTGACTATTACTATTGTAGATCAGAGTTCCTCCTCATGGATGAATGTTGACCATCTTGGAACCTTCTCTTCAGACAATTCATTAAAATTAGCCTCCTTGAAGCTTCCAAGTTCCCATGTGACAAACTTATGGCCATTCACTATATTAATGCAATAGAAGGACATGGAGTGCTCCATTTTTAATGCCATCCACTTAAACTGAATTTTTACTGAAAAATGATACTTTCTGTGGAGACTGTTGAAAATTGGGCATCTGAGTGCAGTGTGGAGCATTTATAAAGGGATGTTTGTTGCTCCCCAGTATTTACCTTTTTACTATTTTCAGTTTACATTTAAGTCACATAATCATCAAGTCTGCAGTATTCACCATTTCCCTAATCCATCCTTCCCCTAAATAAATATCAATAGGGTTCTTTTCCTTAATAAAATCATAGTGAACCAATCCCTTTTACTAAGAAATAATTTATTTTTGGTTTACTTTGAAGACTGGATCATTGTCCTCACAGAACTATGGCAGTAGACACATAAATAGCTCTTCATTTTGCTTGTTAAGGTCTCATTTTACTCCTTATCACAAACCTTAGACTTTAGGGACTCTTTATACTACCAAAGCTTTCTATTTGTGTGACCTTAATTTCCAAGCTACAGGCCCCAAGATCTAGTCCATTGTATTTAAGCAATCCATTTTATGAGGAAATAACTGATTTCAGGTGTCTTTACAGGGTTCACAAAGTAATTCAGGCAGCAGTAACCGTGATTGTGATCAGGTGAGTACTTTTTTTTCCTCCAGTGTGTCTAAGTTTTTGTCCCAACTTGCCTCTTAGTACCTGAGCACTAATTTATTTGTCATTCTATATATGCTCTCCTAATTTTCAACTTTCATTCAGCTGTGAAAACTACTTGCCAGGGTCACTTCTTTTTCTAGACACTACCACTTTTTTCCTCCGGCACTAGCACAGTGCTGCAGTGTTTTCATTGAAAACACCAAAGGGAATGTCTCTAAATCCCAAATAAAAACTCATGAAAATATTTGAATTAATATTGGAATTTCTAAACTATTATATATGTGACAACACTTGTATTATGTGATCTTTAACATTTATTTAATCATGGTCAAATGAAACCCTCATTAAAAAGCTTTCAGTGAAGCTACACCACTTTATGCCAGTAAAGAATTTTGGCTCAAAATGCACCAGTGTCCATTTTACTGTCATTTTCAATGATACCTCCCTGCAACTCTAGGAAGCCTTTCATTAGCCTAAGATGAGTGAATAACAGGAGACAAAATTGTGCCTGGTCCTCCCTGTTTTGCACATTGTTCAAAGAATGTACAATGCTAACAGATCAGAATGGTAAGATTTCAGATTCATTTGGAATCTATTTTACAGCAATATAAACGACTAGCCAAGATACAAGGCAGTAAAGAACCAGGCCCACGGTACGCAATCTCCTATGCTTTCATTGCACAAGAGGAGGCAAATTTCTGTAACTGTATTCTATTTAAATAAGTTCTTTAACACATAAATAATTGGTGTCTTTCCAGGTTGACTCCTTGTCATAAGGTGCTGGCCCCTTCATGGGAAGCCTGGCCCCAGAATCCTCTCAAAGAGTTAATTTCAATGGGAAGGAGCCTACCTAGGCATATAATTGAATAATAAGAAGCTAAGTTGGATAAAAGGCTATCAGGGCCAAGCTGTAGGGAGATGCTCACAGAGAGACACTACCCTATGGAACAGGAACTCTCTGAGACTGTAGGCTCTAAGCAGTAGGGCTGTGTAGCCCTACAGCCAAGGAGTGAGACTTTATTTCAAGTTTATTTTAATTTAGTAAAATAAAATCCCAGCAAGAGAATTTTGCCTTACACTCTTTGAACTTGTGGAGTTCTTAACATGTCCTGGGGAAAGGGAAACTGAGGCACAGATTGCCTGCAGCACCATACTGGGTCAGGAGTGGGTGCTATGGGGCAGGCCACCCTGTGTCACTTCTCTATGTATGAAGTTAGTGGTCAAGTAAGCTCTTTCTTTCTCCATAGTATCGAAGTTCTTGTGATGAGGTGCTTCCTACTAACTGAATGCTTTAACATCAAAGATCTGGGCCAATAGTGTGGTGTATGGGTTTTTTACTGTTCATTTGATCATTTATATAAAGACTGAAGCTATTTGATCTGTATTGACCCCCTTCAACCAGCTTTTAATGCTGCTGCACAGTTGTTCAAAATATATAATACTTCAATTTTTAGTAATCATATAGTACTCAAACCCATGTACTCTGACTGAATACTTCCCTGAGAACTCACCCTCCATATGCACACAGCACATGTGCACCTCGAGCTCTTGTGTCACCCAGAGTTAGCATTCATTTAAATCTACATATATGCCATTTAAAAAAAAAAATAGTTCTCCTCTGACTGCATTTACCCCATTAGGGCTCTGCTCCTGGGCTTTCACCTAGTGGAAGCCAGGGTAAATCTAGGCAGAATCTGTCCCAGGGAATTTTACCTTTGTGTAGGTGAATGGACCATCTTGTTACTTCTACAAGACAATAACTGTCTTCTGTTTTCTTTCACAGAGTTCATCCAATTGTGCAGGCAACAAGGTTATCGTTGCCCGGGTAAGCACACTTTCTTCATCATATTTAGAGTATTTGCTCTAGTATGCCTCTAAGAAAATGAACACTTGGTTTATATATTTGAAGAGTAATTTTACTGTAAAGAGAGTTAGTTTTAGGAGAAGACCTGATCTTGTAAGGTCTTGCTGTGGGGTTCGGGACACCCTCAGTTTCCATTCATCTTGCAGAATTGGGACATACTGAAATTAGTGGACATTAAACTGGAATAGAATTATTTCATCCAAGCAGTGCTCAGGAACGCTGTACAGTTGTCGCGATCAACAAACATGGGGGGGGTGTGGACCGGGGAATTATGTACAAATAAGCATTTATATTATACTTATGTATTATACCATTTAATTTATAGGCCCAAAGGTCTCTGGATATCAGAACTAATAAAAATATAGCCCAAAATGAGGCATTGTGCCTGAGTGTACATGTCAACATTTTCTTGGGTTACTAGCTCATTTCATTGTCTTTTCACAGGATACATCTCGTGCTCTAAGCAGAAGCAGTTACAATGGACAGGTAAAGCAACTCCTGTCATTTTTTTCCAGAATTTTGTCTGAGTAAAGCTGTTGTAATGCTAGCAGTTTTAAGGATAGACATACGCTAGGGCTATGTCTACACTACCACATATGCTGGCAAAACTTATGTTGTTCAGAGTTGTGAATATTCCACCCCCTAGCTGTCACCTAAATTAGTGTCTAAAGACAGGGGTACAAGGTCACTGGACCATATTCACCTGTTTCCATAAGATGTCTCCTGGCAAGTAGTAGTTTTTCAGGATAAAAGACCCAAGGTGATATATGCCAAGAGAGTAGTATTCAGAGTCTCTTTTATGTGATGAACCCTCAGAACAGAATAAATATTGTTAGTGACCTGAAGAGCTCAGAGGCAGATCCATCCAGTGGAGACAGAGCACTTCCTGCTACAAGTGCATTCTAGATAGAATGTTATGTGTGTATATGCATGGAGAACCCAATATGCACTATTGGCAAACAAGAGTGCAAATCTGGCCTCTAAGCCCGTATAGTACTACATTTTGGGGGAAAACGTCCAGTAAAATTATGGTGATATAATTGTTCTCACACTCCATTTTTGTTTTCTTTTACAGAATGAATCCTCTAGCACAAACAGCAGTAGTGCCAATGTCCAGGTAATAACACATTCTCTACTGAATTTAAAATCTCCTCCCAAAATGCTTCCTAGTAAATGAACGTTCAAGTTTCAGAAATTACCTCCACTTGTGGTGTAGAGTGACCATGGTTACATAGGGATTGAAGTTATTTGATGATGAACTGATTTGGAATGTCACCTTCTGATCAGATCTAAACTCCTACATGAATTATCTCATCTTCCTTAGAATCTCCATCCTTCATACTTCCACAGCTGATAAAAGCCTGTCTAATCATTATATTTACTCCATCGCAGGACATGAGCTGTCTTTCATTTTGGCTACTTTCAACAGAAAAACAAACATTCATTTTTCCTCCTGTTGTGGTGTAAATGGATCAACATCCACTGAATTTAAATTTTCAAAGAATCTTCATGTAAAGACTGCATAGTGTAAATTGCTGGAGTGAAATAGTACAAAAGAGACTCTGCATTTTCTGCTTACCCTACACTTCACTAAGCAGTTAAGCACAGACTGGGGTCTTCTCTCTCTCTTTTTTTTTTTTTTTTTTACCCTGAATGAAGTATGGCACTTAATCAAGTCTCTTCACAAGAAATTGACTCATTTCTGGTTTCTTTAAAGGGTGGAGCATTTATCTCATTGAACAACACTTCCAGTGGCCAGGTAAGACTACTTTAGGTTTCTCACTCTACTTTAGTGTGTTGTTCTAAGATAGGGTTGTGGAATGAAGGGAAACACAATAGTATTTTCACTCTCCTGTTTTTTGTTTTCATTCCATTAAGCAGGAAAGTACAAATAAAGTAAATATTTGTTCCTCAAACTGAACTATAGTTAAAGACACTTTTACACAAAAATAACTGGTTTGTACCTTTTTACAGGGATTACCTTCAGGAGGAAAGCAGTCTGGTGGAGACGTAAGTCCTGTTTTCCCCATAGTATTTACCACTTTCTTCCAGTAAAGTGAAAACATAGATATAGTTTGGATTAGCTCTGTCAGTTCTGATGTGAGAAATATGTTCAAGAATTACTTTACTCTGGATAAAAAATACATTAGAATACTGGATGTTCCTACTCTGTAATGGAGTAGTAGCACAAATGCTGCACATCACAATGGGGAGCCATTACAGTTTTAATCTATTCTGCCACTCAATAAATCAACACATGTGTAGCATAATATAGTTTTCGCTCTCTCTCAAACTAGTCATGCATAATCACCAGAGGTTCTCATTTATGATGCAGGCACACTCCAGGTCTGCATGCTCAGTCTGTAGGCACCATCTTTTCATGTAACTAATAGAGTTGTGGTTAGAACTTTATATTCCTGGTATCAGTCTAAGTGCCTTAAGTACAGAGGCTGCAGCAAACTCATGAGACGATACTCTGAGGCATGGTTGTTTGAATGGCACCTATTTAGTTGTGACATGGGATATTTCATTGAAGACTTCCTTCAATTTCAAACTATAATGACACAATAGTAATCCCATATAAGGAATCACATATGACAGAAAATTTAGAGTCATTCAACAACTTCCTTTTTCATTAACCAGAATGAAATAGCTTGGTCTCCTTGCAAAAAAATAAATAGTGGCTGCTATTTTAAAAATAGTTGGGTTTTTAATCTTACTGTAGCAGACTTTTGTGCTGTATTAAGACCACATAGCTCACAGTAGTTGGCTCATGTAATGGTGGAATTCAAACCAGTGCAGATGACCAGCACAAATAAATTTTAGGTTGCTTTTCCTCACAGACCTATAATCACAGAAGTGTTTTTTTTTTTTTTTTTTAATACATTATACTTTTTTGTCTGCTAGACTGAAGATCCCTCAGTTACGAAATTTCTGTTCTTCGTGTAGGTACTTACAGATTGTGATCAAATCATTGATAAACTAAATAGATATTGAGCTCCTCGAGTCTTTCACTGTAAGGCATATTTTCTAATCTTTTAACCAGTCTCATGCCTCTTCTCTGAACCCTCTCAAAGTTTTTTTTTTTTCAACATCCTTCTTGAATGATGGACACCAGGCCTGTGTGTAATGTAAGGTAGCTGAATGAAAGGAAACAAAATAAATGTTCTTTCATTCCATTTAGCAAGGATTTTTAGATAAAGTAGGTGAGCCTGATTCACTGCTCCATTTTGTCACATTTTATGTCCATGCAACTTTGTCTTTGAGATTACAGCAGTTTCAATCCACTTTCTCAGAGTAGAGAGTCAAACCCTCATACCAGAAATTAAAAAACATTTTACATGTGGGGAAAAATAACTGTTTCCATTTTTTTTTTTTTTTTAAACAGGGCTCACATTCCTCAGACGGTGGCCAAATAGTAAGCACTCTTTCCTTATAGCTTTTACTGTTTTCTTCCAATATGCAGCTTACATTGAAAATATGAATATAACTTTGATTAGGTCTGTTTGTGATATGAGGGCTCTATCAGAGTTCCTTTAGTCCATACAAATATCTGAGAATATTGGACATTATAGTGAAGTATAATAGTCTCATCAAATTTGAATAGAAGTATACAAAATACTGAATTTCCACTGTATTGCTTCGATTCAGCCTGCTACTTAGAAACTGAATGCATGGTTATTATTTAGATTAGGTCTAATAATTGGAATATTTCATTATTCAGAATCCTCTGCCTTTAAAGGACCACCAGTATTTCCTTTTCAGTACCAGGTAACTGAATAGGGCACCCCATTGAAACCCAGCATAAATGAGCACAACTCTACAGGAATCTCTGGCAGGCACCTCCTTAAACCAAGTCTGAATTTGATGCACAAATTCTGAGTTCTGCAGACAAGCCAAAAAGGCTAACTGTCACACACATTCCTCCCATACAGTATTTTTTGTTTACCCCACCACATAAATAACTTTATGTAACATACTAGCTAGCCATTACTTCTACCCAAACCACACAGTAAACATTTATTAATGAGAACAGATAAGTAGTACAGTTCTCTGGAATTTACCATGCTTTGAGAATCACAATGAATAAAATTATTCTTTGCTTCAGATTTATCAAATTGTTCCTCATTGCCTGGCTGTTTCTGAGAATGAATAACATGTCTTTCTGTTCTTTGTAGAGCTCTGCTGGGAAACAGTCCAGCCCTAGCCTTTTGCTGCTATTCAGTGTTTTGAGTGCCTTTGCCACCTCTTCAGTTGTGCCCAAGTGGTTTATATGAACATCTGAATACGTGACTGGAGACCACGAAGTGTATTCTGTAATAACAGACTAATTTTTTGTACAACATTCTAATCAAAGTTGAATATATAATTTGTCGGTTTGTTGTAATGTCATTATGTATCGCTAATATGACACGCTTTTGATTAGTTCTACCTTTTTTAATTTACAGAATATGCTGGTTTATTTTTCAGTATTTTAGGCATCATTTGAAAAGGAGATATTGTGCCCTAACTATATGAATTTTTATTTCTAACTGACATGATGAATACCTGATTTGAATCTGATCTAGTTGTGAATCCAACCACTCAGAAGATATCTGGAACCACATGACTATTAACCCAGGGAAAAATTAACAGCAGATTGTCATGTGTGCAAGCTGAAGGCTCTCACTTGTCATTACGTAAAATAAAGCCAATCCTGTAATTTTTTTATAAAAAAAGCCTCAATGGAACAGAAAATCAGTGTTGGAATATTACTCTTAATATATTATAGTAATTAAACTAGAGTGAAGTGTAAATCTTGCAATGCAGAAATTTCTTATTGCAGTGAAACTTTTGGATATTCCACCTCTTCCATAAAAGGCCACTGAAAGGCAGACATTCTGATACTTAGAATAGATCACCATGTGTCTCGACCAGCGGTTTTCAACCTTTTTTCACCTTTGGAAATCTTAGACATAGTCTGTGGACCACAGGTTGAAAACCACAGATCTAGGTACACTCCACCTAGAGCTTTAGTAGGGAGTGTAGCCCAGAAGAGGCTCTGGAGGGCTAATAACCTTGGAACTGATGAAAACCACCCACTCTGGGAATGTTTGAGAATTACTCCGGCTACTGAAACTGCTAGTATCTCTGTATCAGCTCTCTTTCAGCAAGTATTTTGCCTAAACTACGAGACCTGATTTATTGTCAAATTTAATTTCAAGAATGATATTGAGATCCATAAAATAGTATCGCTGTGCAGCAGACATAGTCCCAGAGAAACATCATCTTTGACTGGTAAGGATTTCAAGGAAACAAAGTTTCACATATAGCATCTTTTAGCAGTGTTTTCCCTTGGAGATCTATTCAGAAGTGTTGCCTTTGAAAGGCTGGATATGTAATCTGGGAAGATGCAGATTACCCCCAGAAAATGCAAATGCTAGTAGTTTTAAAATGTAACCTGTTCATACTCACTTTCAAGCAATAAATTCCTAGCAGCAGGTAAATGGTGTTTAATAAATTACATCTTTATTGTATAGTATTGTCTCTAACAGATGTGTACAACTGTCATTGTTCTACTAGCATGGTATGTTTTAAGATAGGTTAAATGTTAACCAAGTGCACCTAAAACACTTTAAAAAAAAAAAATCAATCCAATACCTATAGAAGTTGTGTGTAGTCCTAAAGCACTTAAAACTACATTCACACTGTAAACCTTCTGGGGTAGGTACATGGATGAAATCCTGTCCCCATTGAAATTGATGGGAATTTTGACATTGACTTCAATAGGGCCAGGATTTCACTCATTGCTGTTTTTTTCCCTATGTTCTATACAGAGCACACTGTCAGCACTCCATAAATTCTTAATATTCTCAAACCAAATCCTGAAGTCATTACTTATTCAAAATGAGTTTTGCTTGAATAAGAACTCCCAGATTTGACCCATCATGCGTATCTTTAAAACAGATTAATATATACAATAAAATAGCTATCTAAAATACAATATGCTGTGTAGTGTTCATTTGCATAACTTTATTGAAGCAGGGCAATATCTATCATTGGGTCCATACAATGTCTTGCCATTCATCACTTATCTGAGGTATAAAAAAAATAGTTTTTAAACTGTTTTTGGTATAATACTGGTGTGCAGTTTTATGTGAGTTTCATAACACACCATAACTAAGTGTGGGGGAGTGAAAATGCAAGGATTGTAGGTGTAAATAATGTGGACCTGAGAATTATGAGTTTGGGTGAAGTGATGTTTGAGAGAAAAATACCACCATTTTCCCTTATTACAAGTTGTGTTTTTTTGTTTTTGTTTTTTAAAGTATTCACTGTATGTCTTTGTCTCTAAATCAATAGGAGGAACAAAGGTAACATGGGATAGTTGGAATGAATCTTTTCAGTGAATTAATAAGAGAAAAAGAGGCTTTATATGTAATATTGTTTTTTCCTTATTCTAATAAAACTTGTTCAACTATTAGAAATTTTCTGTCATTATTTTCCATTGGCACAAGACACCCACCAATAGATTTGATCTGAGCAGTTTCTATAGTGAGCTGGGAGTTTTTGGGCTGCCACTTCTAGATCGGAAAGAAATTGAGTCAAAACTATTCTTTGGGTAAGATGAGCATCAAGAATGCAACTCTAACAACCTGAGTACATGTGTCATGAAGAAAGCTGTGGAAATCATGGGACTTCACCTTTGCTCCAAGCACTTGCCAGGATTATTGTTTTCTATAGCACTTTTCAGAAGCATTAAAGTGCTTTACAGAAGTATAGACAAAGCACATACTGTAGACATGATCATGTCATTAAATCCTCTTGTGAATAGAGTAGCCATAACCCCATACAGCAAAATTGCACAACACTTTTAGATTGGGAAGTGAAGACTATTGGATTCAATTTAAGTGAGGGGAAGTAGGTGGGCAAAAAGTAATTACCCAAACTGGAACTTGGCCATGACACCAGGGCTTATCTTTATTCTTGCAAAAACAAAACAGAAAAAGCCATGTGCTGTTTAACAAGTGGTCACATCCTTTGGTTTTGTGTCATCTGAAAAATGGCATTTTCTGTCGTAGGACATTTGCTCAGTACTACCTACCTGTTTGCCAATAGTGCATATTAGAGAAAGTTTGCAAACCTTCCCCACTGTCTGACACTGAGAGCTTCAGTGTTGACTGGCTGTTTGCTGCTTCTTTCTAGTGTCATCTAGTGTATGCTGTTAGAGAGATGGATTCTTAAAATGTCAGTATCAGCTGGCCCACAGTAGGAATGCCAACAGTGTTAATGCTGGTAGAACTGAATCAGTACTAGCAACAGTGAGGAAATCTTTCTAAAATCTCCTTTAAAGTGCACACAACTAGAAGAAAAGTGTTAGCTTGAAATCTTAGGAAATCAGTCAGACTTTGATTGCATGAAGTTTAACTGATGGCTTATGGCTGATGTTTTAAGTGTTCTTCTTTCAGCCACTGTTTTATGATTTCTTCCCATTAAATCTACAATTTGTTTCCTCCCCCTCCTCCCCCCCTCAAAAAAAAAAAAAAAACTATTTAAAGGCTGGAACCAGGTTTGCCAAACTTGGCATGTTTGTGAGGCCAGACTGGTTTTTCCTGTTCAGCGTGGAATTTCAGTTCAGTAGCTCAGGTTTCAGAGTAGCACACATGTTAGTCGGTATCTGCAAAAAGAACGAGGAGTACTTGTGGCACCTTAGAGACTAACAAATTTATTGGAGCATAAGCTTTCGTGGGCTACAGCCCACTTCATCGGATGCATATAGAATGGAACATATATATATAATATATATACACACATACAGAGAGCATGAACAGGTGGGAGTTGTCTTACCAACTCTGAGAGGCCAATTAAGTGGGGGGAAAAAACTTTTGAAGTGATAATCAAGATAGCCCAGTACAGACAGTTTGATAAGAAGTGTGAGAATACTTACAAGGGGAGATAGATTCAATGTTTGTAATGGCTCAGCCATTCCCAGTCCTTATTCAATCCTAAATTGATTGTATCTAATTTGCAAATCAATTCCAGCTCAGCAGTCTCTCGCTGGAGTTTATTTTTGAAGTTTTTCTGTTGTAAGATAGCCACCCGCAGGTCTGTCATTGGATGGCCAGACAGGTTAAAGTGTTCTCCCACTGGTTTTTGAGTATTATGATTCCTGATGTCAGATTTGTGTCCATTAATTCTTTTGCGTAGAGACTGTCCGGTTTGGCCAATGTACATGGCAGAGGGGCATTGCTGGCACATGATGGCATATATCACATTGGTAGATGTGCAGGTGAATGAGCCCCTGATGGTATGGCTGATGTGATTAGGTCCTATAATGATGTCACTTGAATAGATATGTGAACAGAGTTGGCATCGGGCTTTGTTACAAGGATAGGTTCCTGGGTCAGTGTTTTTGTTCAGTGATGTGTGGTTGCTGGTGAGTATTTGCTTTAGGTTGGGGGGTTGTTTGTAAGCGAGAACAGGTCTGTCCCCCAAGATCTGTGAGAGTGAGGGATCATCTTTCAGGATAGGTTGTAGATCTTTGATGATGCGCTGGACAGGTTTTAGTTGGGGGCTGAAGGTGACAGCTAGTGGTGTTCTGTTATTTTCTTTATTGGGCCTGTCTTGTAGGAGGTGACTTCTGGGTACTCGTCTGGCTCTGTCAGTCTGTTTTTTCACTTCAGCAGGTGGGTATTGTAGTTTTTAAGAATGCTTGATAGAGATCTTGTAGGTGCTTGTCTCTGTCTGAGGGATTTCTTTTAAAAAAAACAAAACAAAAAAAAAAACATTTCACTCTTAGTCTTAGTTACACATTTACGAAGTCTGGGATTCTCTTCCTATGCAAAAGAGCCTGTTGCTAACTGTGCCTTCAATGCTAAACCTTATTTCCTTGAATTATGATGTTGAGCATGCATAAGCACCATGTATATCACACTTTACACATGGGCAAGTGAATCATTTGAGATTATTCTGTCAAATGCTTGCTGCTGTGGAAAGCATACCACAAACTATCGTTCCTAGGAACTGGAGGTTTCCATCCAAACAGATGAACCATACACGATGGACAGAGAGAGGAAGGCTCTTCCTTAGGTTGTATTTTTTCTTTTTCACTTTAACATACTGGGGCACTGCCAGGTCACTGCGTTTACAAAGCTCTTATTCAGGGGTGAAAGTAACACTCAACACTTACCAGTATGGGGCTGGCTCCCCCAACCAGCCCATCTGTGCTGCCTGGCCTGCACCGCCAGGGGCTCCAGTGGCAATTTAAAGCACTTTAAGCAGGGTCCTTTGCCACCACAGCGCTTTTAACATTGCTGCCCCTTTTGGACCCCCTCCCTGTCAGCAGCCCTGCCAGTAGGGACCTGGCAGGGCCGCAGATGGAGGGCGCAAAAGGGGTAGACACGTTAAAGCACGGCCAGCAGCGCTTTAATGTCAGCTGGTATTGGTGGCCACTTTTTACCGGTATGCCGTACAGGCCCGTACTGGCTTACTTTCACCCCGATCTTAAAAAAAAAAAAAAATAGTGAACAGAGTTTGAGCATAGAAGTTTCTGGTTATCAGGGAATAACAGATTATAGGGGGTGCAAAGTTTGGTTTAAGATAAGGTGGCATGAAGAATACATAATCTGCAATATTCCCGATTGGGGGTAAAAGATTGATGGGTCAAAATACAGACATTGAGATATGAGGGTATGAAGTTCATAAAGTGACTATGTTCGGGTCTGGATTATAATGAGTGGATATGATGATGAGGATGGATTGACCCTCATGGGGTGAGATTTAATGTTTAGGGAGTTTATGGTTCCAGTTCATATGATCCAACGGAGAAGGTCACTTGGTCCCTTTCTCGTAGTGGGAGAAAGATGTCACTCTGGCTCACGCCTCCTGGTACTGTCGATGGCCGGTGATGTGATCGATGTAGATGTCCCTGGACCATTGGATAGCGTCTGAGACCATGAGGGGCCGCATAAGATGTGCGTAGCGTCGATCGATCACGCAGATCTGAAGCACACGCTCGTTGCAGGGGTCCCAGGTGCCCAGGGCTCCGACAATCAGGGCGTCCATCTGCACCTCATAGCCCTTCACTCTCAGGGTGTCAGCCAGGGGGGCGTACTTTTCCAGCTTACGAACTTTTACAACGTGGGTTACATTTTCTCTCCTCCTCGCTGACTTTCCATCACACTCCCAAGCCATGACCTCCCCTCTCTGCAGGGCCGGCTCTAGGCACCAGCAAAACAAGCTGGTGCTTGGGGCTGCACATTTTTAGGGGCGGCATGGCCAGCGCCAGAATGCCACCCCTAAAAATGTGCCCCAGCCGCCCTAGCTCGCCACGGCGTGCGAAACAGCTGATTCGCACGCCGCTACTCGCCCTCCCTCCCAGGCTCTCAAACCTGTGGGGGGGGAGACTCCGAGTGGCCACTGCGCACATGCTGCTTCTCCCTCTCCCTTCCTCCCTCCTAGGCTTGAGAGCCTAGGGGGAGGAGGCGGCAGGGCTGGGGATTTGGGGAAGGGGCGGAGTTGAGGCGGGCCGGGGGTGGGGTAATTAAAGAACGGTGGGGGGGCCAAAATTGTTTTTGCTTTGGGCGGCAAAAATCCTAGAGCCGGCCCTGCCTCTCTGGCTCTGAGTATTGTTCCCCTGCAGTCTCTGACTCACTGGGTTTGGCACAGCATGTGTGTGCTTGGCCTGCCCCCTCCTCTCTTATTAGTACCTGTGGGGGAAGACAGATTGTATCACCACAATGATCATGCTGTCTCTTCCAGGCACTGCCCCACACCCTGCCCCAACCCCTGTTTGACTGCTGGGTACCGACCTCACGCCCCATTGCCCCCCATCACCCCTAGATACCCTGTGCTCCAAACACCTCCACGTACACACCACGCTCCCAGCCCTTGCTCTTTTTTTTTTTTTTTTTTTGACGATGGGCAGCCCAGCCCCTTCCCGCGGCGCGGCAGCCCAGCCCCTTCCCTCGGCGCACGAGGCCAAGCCGGGGGCCGCCGGGGGCGAGCGGGCTCAGACCGAGCCGAGAGCTGAGCGAGCCGGGTCCTGGGAACGGAGCAGGCGGGGCAGCGGCTGCAGCCGGGGCCTTTGCGGAGCTGGACCGACCGGGACCGGGGCACCCGGAAGCGCCTGCACAGCGCCGGGCGGGCGGCTGCAGCGAGCGGGGCGCTGGGGACACCCCGAGCCGGCGGCGAGGGGCTGGCAGGGAGCGGGGCCGTGCTCCCAGCGAGGGAGGTGAGACGTTTCCTGGGGTCGGGGCAGGGGCTCAGCTCGGTCAGGGCTGGCACCGGGTAGCCACGTGACTGAGGGGCCGGGCATGGGATTGGGACAGCCCCGGCGAGGGGTTGGGGTGGGGAGAGGGGGCTATATGGGGGCAGGATATAGGATTAGGGTGGCCCGGAGGAGGAGAGGGGGGCTGTATGGCGGGGGCACGGGATTGGGGTAGCCTCTGGGGGCTGTATGAGGGGCAAGGCACAGGATTGGGGTAGCCTGTGGGGGGGAGAGGAGGGATGTATGGGGGAGGGGTGATGTGTGTGAGTGGGGGATAGGTTATGATATTGTGATAGAGGATAAATGATGGTTTGAGGAACAGGGAGTTGTGTTGAAATAGCCAGGGAGAAGATGATGTGAGATCAGGAAGCAAAAAAACATGGACAGCAGATGTTTCTCAGTTCCGGATGATGAAATCCCAGTTGTCACTCACCTGCCTGGGATAGTTTCTCTGATTCACACCAATATAAAATACACACACAGCTCCTTCCAAATAGCACATAAATTAAACCATATTTAACACAGTACTAGGTATATTTTATAAGAAAAATGTTGTAACATTGGAACTTTGTGTGAGGCTTTTGAGATCAAAATTTTTACAATCTACATCAAGCAAACAGAAAATGAAGACAAAGGACACAGTAGGCAAGAGTAAACAAAGATACTGAGAATTGCATTGAATGAAGTTTATAATCAATATTTTAATTGAGAATGTGGCAGATCATGGTATATAGTATGGGAAGGGAGGTCACTTGTGGAAAGCAAGGGAAAAGCAGTGACTTTTGAGGAAGAATTTGGAGGAGACTGAGAACATTTGATACTCTGAAAGAAGGATGTCATTTTGAGCAATGTGGAAAACACGTACAACAGACCATTCAACAGTTAAGCTTCCACAACAATGTTAATTCATCTACATTGTACAGAAGTATAATTTCATTTGTAATTACTGTTTTTTGCTGATAAGCACCTGTGGGTTTGCCTTCATTGGGACAGCTAGCTCAAGTGAGAGTGGCCACACTGTGAAACAACACTCGAACTACACAGAATGGTTGTATTAGCAGTTATTTGTAGTTGCTTCCCCATTACTAGCTCAGCCATCAGCAGCATTCATGATTCAACCCATAACCCTGCAAACTAGCTTGAGTTTAAAGCACAAATTAATTCAAATTGGAGGTTTGTGAATGCGGACAGGAGTTGGGATCGGGACAGTAGTTGAGTTATACTTGGGACTAACACTGTAGTGAAGACAAGCCCTATGTATGCGTTTATATTTGAGGTGGGGCCTGAACCAAAACCCGGAACTGAAGACCCTCAAATTTGGGGGAAATTCATATTAGATCCGAATTTTGCAGCTCAGGCCTGCCTCTACAGTGATATGTACAACGAATAGTACAGTGTATGTACTGTTTTTTGTTTTTTTAAAAAGAGGGAGAGAGAAATTTGATACCATATGCCTTACTGCCTATGTTGGCACACAAGGTTTGGCTTGATAACTGTTATGTCAATATAAAACTTTTGCATCAGTATGCGTGTACAGTAACTCTTAATCTCATAAACACTATTGATACTAGATTCAACTCAATGACTTCCTCAATTTCCTACGTAAAGGAACACTAAATGTTTACAGGTTCAATATTTGATCTTGCTTATTGGTCATCTAACTTGTGAGATCTTATTTCTGGGTTCTACATTTGTGTGTAAGAGGTGAGGTAGAGAAGGAGCCGCAGATTTAACTTTAAATATCTCATGCAATACTTGAGGTTTTCAATGTCAATTCTTGCTGTTCGTATATATGCATATAAGATTGTGGTATTTTTATTTATTTTTTTAAATAAAAGGTTTTCCAAGAGATTTTTCATTTGACAAATAAATAAAGATGATTTGTTTTGCAATAGCCCCTGAAAGCCCACAATCAGAATGGAGTCTCCTAAGTTCCCTGTAAGCTGCATGGCTACACAGCAGCCTATTTAGTGCTGTGCAGGAACTTAGGGAACCTGCCCTGCCAGGGCCAGGGGAAGGGTGCTGCAGGCGCCCCTCCCCGGCCCCAACTCAGCCCCAGACCTGCCGCAGCTGGGAGAGGGACACCTATCCTGCAGCCCCCGCCCTGGAGCCGCGGCGGGGAGAGGCGCCTCTCCCCGCTGAGCCCAGGTGCTGCAGCGCGGAGAGAGAGCTGGGGGGAGTCCTCTCTCCCCGCAGTAACCCTTGAGCACCTTTGTGCACCCCAGACCCCTCATCCCCAGCCCCACCCCAGAGTCTGCACCCCCAGCTGGAGTCCTCACACCCCTGCACCCCAACCCTCTGCTGCAGCCCTGAGCCCCCTCCCACACTCCGAACCCTTCAGCTCCACCCCCACCACATTAATTTTGTTATGTGCACCAATATGGAGGTGATGTGTGACACATCACCTCCATATTGGTGCACATAACAAAATTCATTCTGCACATGTGTGGGAAAAATTAGAAGGAACACTGGTCCCCATGCTGCTAGGTTTTCTACAAATACTGGAAGAGACAGCCGTTGCCCCAAAGAAGTTACAGTAGTATTTGAAACTAGACACAGGCAAGAGAGCATATCATTGGACTCCTTGTCAGACATCAGTGATATTGGAGTGTCAGTGGCATACCATCCCTATCCTTGAAGGGGCCCCAACTCTTAGCCACAGAAGACTATCTAATTGAAGCAGAGTTGAGAAGGATTCATAGAGAGAGGGAATTTTTAGCAAATAAGTTTTCTTATGTAACTAGCCTGTGGAGAATATTTTAAAAATGCATTTTCTGACATTTAGTCATAGCAGCATGCTTGTAAATGGGGAAAATGTAGTATTGTGCTCTGAGAGTTCAGTAGCTGTGCTGGAACAATCATCATGTTTTTTGTACTGGATGCATTTTATATTCCCATCATGAAAATATTCAGTTGCAGGTTGTTGTTTTTAAACTCCTTAACTGGATAGAAAAAGTAGAAAAGCTGCCCTTAGGAAAGCGCCTATTGAAAACAAAGCTTTGTTGACTGAGCAGGTTGTTCAGCTTCAACAAGTGGAGAGGGGAGAAACTTTGCTTGAGCATTTTTTATTTAATGTGAAAACATTGCTGAAGAAGGATGTACCAAGAGAAATACAACCTGTTTTACGGTATTGTCTGTAAAGTGCCTTACAAAGAGAATGAGTCACAAACAGAAGAACAAAAGAAGGTGACTAGGTGAGATTTGAAATGATAAAATGATTTAATGGCTTGGATGGAAGAGGTTCCAGCTGTATGAAGAGGTGCAGTTGAAAGTGTGCCTGACAACCATGGAGAGTTAATAGGAGGGGACAGAGGGGAAACCAATGTTAAAAGTGCGGTTTGAGAGAGGAGCTGGTCTGTGGAGAGGTTTTAAAACAAGAAGCATAGTAATTGGGATTAGTCCAAGTGAAATTATTTACAAAACAATTGTGACTTTGCACACACAGTGTAGAGAACAGGAGTACTTGTGGCACCTTAGACTACATATTGGAAAAAATGTCATTTTTCTGACTCTTACTATTTAGCAAAGCTTATGACATTTAGGAAGTGTTAGTGGATATCTAAATTCCAGCACATAAACTAGTTCAACAATACTTTTTGGTAGACTTTTAGTTATTAAGAATTTCTGTGCATTCTAATTGCCATCTGTGTCCTGCTTCCCACTCACAGAATATTTTACTACCTTAGATATTCTTTAGGGCTGTTGATTAATTGCAGTTAACTCACGCAATTAACTAAAAAAAATTAACTGCGATTAAAAAATTAATCGCGATTAATCGCACTGTTAAACAATAGAATACCAATTGAAATTTATTAAATATTTTTGGATGTTTTTCTACATTTTCAAATATATTGATTTCTATTACAACACAGAATACAAAGCGTACAGTGCTCACTTTATATTATTTTTATTACAAATATTTGCACTGTAAAAATGATAAACAAAATAAATAGTATTTTTCAATTCACTTCATACACATACTGTAGTGCAATCTCTATCGTGAAAGTGTAACTTACAAATGTAGATTTTTCTTGTTGTATATTACTGCACTCAAAAACAAAACAATGGAAAACTTTAGAGCCTACAAGTCCACTCAGTCCAACTTCTTGTTCAGCCAATCGCTAAGACAAACAAGTTTGTTTACATTTATGGGAGATAATGCTGCCTTTTTCTTATTTACAATGTCACCTGAAAGTGAGAACAGGCATTCACATGGCATTTTTGTAGCCAGCGTTGCAAGGTATTTACGTGCCAGATACGCTAAACATTCATGTGGCCCTTCATGCTTCAGCCACCATTCCAGAGGACATGCTTCCATGCTGATGATGATCATTAAAAAAATTGTGTGTTAATTAAATTTGTGACTGAACTCCTTCGGGGAGAATTGTATGTCCCCTGCTCTGTTTTACCCACATTCTGCCATATATTTTATGTTATAGCAGTCTCAGATGATGACCCAACACATGTTGTTTGATTTACGAACACTGTTACTACAGATTTGACAAAATGCAAAGAAGGTACCAATGTGAGATTTCTAAAAATAGCTACAGCACTCGACCCAAGGTTTAAGACTCTGAAGTGCTGTCCAAAATCTGAGATGGACGAGTTGTGGAGCATGCTTTCAGAAGTCTTAAAAGAGCAACACTCAGATGCGGAAACTACAGAATCTGAACCACCAAAAAAGAAAATCAACCTTCTGCTGGTGGCATCTGACTCAGATGATGAAAATGAACATGCATCGGTCCGCTCTGCTTTGGATCATTATTGAGCAGAACCCGTCATGAGCATGGATGCATATCCTCTGGAATGGTGGTTGAAGCATGAAGGGACATATGAATCTTTAGTGCATCTGGCACGTAAATATCTTGCCACGCCAGTTACAACAGTGCCATGCGAATGCCTGTTCTCACTTTCAGGTGACATTGTAAACAAGAGGTGGGCAGCATTATCTCCTACAAATGTAACCGAACTTGCTTGTCTGAGCAATTGGCTGAAGTAGGACCAAGTGGACTTGTAGGCTCTAAAGTTGTACGTTGTTTTATTTTTGAATGCAGTTATTTTTTTGTACGTAGTTCGACATTTGTATGTTCAACTTTCATGATAAAAAGATTGCACTACAGTACTTCTATTAGGTGAATTGAAAATACTATTTTGTTTTTTACAGTGCAAATATTTGTAATCAAAAATAAATATAGTGAGCACTGTACACTTTGTAGTCTGTGTTGTAATTGAA
The DNA here is from genome assembly GCF_013100865.1 of Trachemys scripta elegans. Lineage (NCBI taxonomy): Eukaryota > Metazoa > Chordata > Testudines > Emydidae > Trachemys > Trachemys scripta. The sequence continues at coordinate 71,432,748 of NC_048305.1, read as the reverse complement.
ATCAATATATTTGAAAATGGAGAAAACATCCAAACTATTTAAATAAATGGTATTCTATTATTGTTTAACAGTGCAATTAATCACGATTAATTTTTTTAATCACTTAACAGCCCTAATGTACTTTATTGAACCCTTAGATCTTGTGCAGAAAGACTTTCTGATACACTCAGCTGCTGAAAAAGATTTAAGGAATAGAACCATCATACATAAAATTTTAGTTTTGTTATTTTAAATAGCCCGTATTCATGTTATCTAATATGGGCGGAAGAGTAAAATGTCAGAGTTGGACTGGAGTTTAGGAAGAAAGAGAAGGCACATATGACATTGTACAGAGAAATAGCATTTGAAAATGGATGCTTCAAACTGTATGTACCAGAAGCTTCATACTTTGTGCATTGCATCAGTTTTTAATAGAATTCAGATAGGTTTGCTTCCACTCAGTTTTTCTTCTTCTTTTTCCGTTCCTTGTTTGCCAAAGTCTTGTTAATAACATTTCCCTCTGTAGTATATTTGTCAACTGTGGCATTAAGAACTCAAACAACAAGGAGTCCGGTGGCACCTTAAAGACCAACAGATTTATTTGGTCATAAGCTTTCATGGGTAAAAAAACCCTCACTTCTTCTGTTGCATCTGAAGAAGTGAGGTTTTTTACCCACGAAAGCTTATGCTCAAATAAATCTGTTAGTCTTTAAGGTGCCACCGGACTCCTTGTTGTTAGTCTGTATCCGCAAAAACATGGCTACCCCCTGATTATTAACAACTCAGTTCGTGTACCTCTTTTGTCTTCCATTTTCCGGAAATGCAAACATAGATGGTATGCACAAACCTGTTTAACTTGAAAGAATTTACAAACTTTTTCGCCTTTTTTTATTAACTCTCTTTAATATCTTGTGGTGGGGTGCAGAACTTGAACCATAGTTAAACTTGCCCTCTGCTTTACTCAGGTCCTGAATCTGCAGTTCTCTACAATCTCACTTTTTGCAGAAATGCAGGTGTCTTGATTAAATGTTTTCCTGTTTGATATTTTTTCTGTGCAAAAACACACTGATAGTCAAATGCACTAACATTCCACTGGAGCAGAACATCTTGTCACTCAACGCTTATGTTCTAAAAGAGCCTCAACCCTGGAAATGTCAAATGAATTTAGTTTTTAGCCATCCTGAGTGCAGCAGATAATTGTCACTGTGAAGGCTGAAAATGTAACAATAGGAACAATTTGAGACTGTTTTATTTATTTTAAAATGTAACTTTCAGTAAAACAAAAAAGAAAAATAGATAGGATAGTAACAAAAGATATTTTCTTGCCAAACATTTTTGTGAATCAGTACGAAGTAGTTTAAACATTTACTCCAGCTCTCTGTTACGGCACATGAAACAGTGTTAACACACACTTTGTGTTTACTCTATGCTGTCGTTTGTGATCTACAGCCACAGACTAAGACCCTAATCTTGCAAGCTGTTACTGGTGGGCGAAAACGTGTAGCTGCATGGTGTCCCAGGTTCTGCCCACATGGTGTGTGTTGCAGGATTAGAGTCTAAAATGGAAATAAATATGCCTTCACTATTCTTTTTTTTTAAAATGTCCCTGGTTCAATCAATACTGGAGCATTTTGAGGATGCATCAGTGATTGCCAATGTTAAGTGCACCCTTATGTGTAGACAGAATTTTATGAAGATGTCACCAGCAGACTGAATTAGAGAGGTGCTGACCTACTGTAGTTTACATTGCCTGGGTCCCTAAGGACTTTATCCTCAAAAATAGAGTGTGGCTGCAATTCCTGAGGAGGCCTTTGTAAGATGTAGACTCTAAAATTGTGAATTATTATATATAAATCCGAGGGCCTGACTGAAAATTACAGTTAAAGGAACTGCAAATGGATGATAGTTAATAATAAAAGTAAGGAAATAATTATGTATTATAGGAAGAAGAAAGCAAGAATATTCATAATCTTTATAGGGCTGCTTTTGAGTACTGTATTAGTCATTTTATAACTGAGAACAAGACACTCAGATTCTTCTCAACTTGTAGTGATAATAGTCTCACTTTTACGAACCCTTAATATCAGAATGTGAAAATCACTGTTGCATTGGAATTTGTAACAAATTCATTATTTAAATCTACTTTTATAATGTTTTGGGGACTCAAGAATACAAAATAGAGTTACTGCTACTAAACCTACATGCTCTGTTTTGAGTTTTTCACAACTGCCACACAGGTTTTGTGTCTTTGTAATCTTGCTACATCCAATTTAATGTTTCTGATTTCAGTAAGACTATGACATTTTGTTACTTGGCTGAGAAAATATGAATCAATGGTAGTACAGTAACTTCTCACTTAACGTCCTCCCACTTAACGTCCTTTCAAAGTTACATCGCTGCTCCATTCGGGAACATGCTCGTTTAAAGTTGTGCAATGCTCCCTTAAAACGTTGCTTGGCTGCCTGCTCTGTCCACTGCTTGTAAGATTCTGTGGAAGAGCGGTGACTTTACAAGGGAGCATTGCACAAGTTCCTCTTAGGACGTGGGGCGGGGGGGGAGCAGGAATGTGGCTGCTCCAGAGTGGGGGTGGGAAGAGGTGGGCCTGGAGTGGAGCGGGGACAGGAAGAGGTGGGCCTGGAGCTTCCCCCGGCAAAGTTGGTGCCTGTTCTTCCCTGGGGAAGCTGCTGCTGCGAAAGTGTTTCCTAGCGTCCTTGCCTGCAGCGAGCTGTGCCTGTGTGGGGTAAGCCAGGGGCACTTCCCAACCACAGTACAGTACAGTGCTGTACAGTATATAATGCCTTTTGTCTGCCCATAAAAAATTTCCTTGGAACCTAACCCCCCGCATTTACATTAAATCTTATGGGAAAAATGGATTTGTTTAACATCGTTTCACTTAAAGTTGCATTTTTCAGGAACATAACTACAATGTTAAGTGAGGAGTTACTGCAGTAGTATGATGTTTAGTGTTGGTAGCTCAGTTAATTGGCAGGAAACTTCATGGTAAATCAGTTAGTTTTATTTAGTGTTGTTATAGTCATTTGTAACTTTAACTGGCCCCTTTCTGCTTCCCACAACTTGTTAGCATGAGTGATTACTTGCATTGCACTTTGCCTGTTCATCTGTGTAATATAGAATCATAGAACTGGAAGGGACCTCGAGAGGTCATCTAGTCCAGTCCCCTGCTCTCAAGACAGGACTAAGTATTATCTAGACCAGGGGTCGGCAACGTTTGGCACGCTGCTCGCCAGGGTAAGCACCCTAGCAGGCTGGGCCAGTTTATTTACCTGCTGACGCGGCAGGTTCGGCTGATTGCGGCCCCCACTCGCCGTCCTAGGCCAATGGGGGCGGCGGGAAGCGGCACGGGTGAGGGATGTGCTGGCTGCGGCTTCCCACCGCCCCCATTGGCCCGGGACAGCGAACCATGGCCAGTGGGGGGCCGCGATCGGCCGAACCTGCCGCATCAGCAGGTAAATAAACTGGCCGGGCCTGCTAGGGTGCTTACCCTGGCGAGCCGCGTGCCAAACGTTGCCGACCCCTGATCTAGACCATCCCTGACATGTTTGTCCAACCTGCGCTTAAAAATCCCCAATGATGGAGATTCCACAACCTCCCCAGGCAATTTATTCCAGTGCTTAACCACTCTGACAGTTAGGAAGTTTTTCCTAATGTCCAACCTAAGCCGCCATTGCTGCAATTTAAGCCCATTGCTTCTTGTCCTATTCTCAGAGGTTAAGAAGAACAATTTTTCTCCCTCCTCTTTGAAACAACCTTTTATGTACTTGAAAACTGTTATCATGTACCCCCTCAATCTTCTCTTCTCCAGACTAAACAAACCCAATTTTTTTTCAATCTTCCATCATAGTTCATGTTTTCTAGACCTTTAATCATTTTTGTTGATCTTCTCTAGACTTTCTCCAATTTGTCCACCTCTTTCCTGAAATGTGGCGCCCAGAACTGGACACTTCAGTTGAGGTCTAATCAGTGCGGAGTAGAGCGGAAGTATTATTTTTCATCTTACTTACAATACTCCTGCTAATACATCCCAGAATAATGTTTGCTTTTTTTGCAACAGTGTTACACTGTTGACTCATATTTAGCTTGTGATCCACTATGACCCCCAGATACCTTTCTGCAGTACTCCTTCCTAGGCAGTCATTTCCCATTTTGTATGTGTGCAACTGATTGTTCCTTCCTAAGGTACTTTGCATTTGTCCTTATTGAATTTCATCCTATTTACTTAGACCATTTCTCCAGATCATTTTGAATTTTAATCCTATCCTCCAAAGCACTTGCAACCCCTCCCAGCTTGGTATCGTCCACAAATTTTATAAGTATATGCTCTGTGCCATTATCTAAATCATTGATAAATATATTGAACAGAACCAGATCCAGAACTGATCCCTGTGGGACCCCGCTCGTTATGTCCTTCCAGCATGACTGCGAACCACTGATAACTACTCTCTCTAGGAATGATTTTCCAACCAGTTATGCACCCACCTTATAGTAGCTCCATCTAAGTTGTATTTCCCTAGTTTGTTTATGAGAAGGTCATGCGAGACAGTATCAAAAGCCTACTAAAATCAAGGTATACCACCACATCTACCACTTCTCCCCATCCACAAGGCTTGTTACCATGTCAAAGAAAGCTATCAGGTTGGTTTGATACAAACTGTTCTTGACAAATCCATGCTGACTGTTATTTATCGCCTCATTATCTTCTAGGTTTTTGAAAATTCATTTCTTAATTATTTGCTCCATTATCTTTCCGGGTGCAGAAGTTAAGCTGACTGGTCTATAATAGCTGGGGTTGTCTTTATTTCTCTTTTTATAGATGGGCACTATATTTGCCCTTTTCCGCTTTTCTGGAATCTCTCCCATCTTCCATGACTTTTCAGAGATAATTGCTAATGGCTCAGATATCTCCTCAGTCAGCTCCTTGAGTATTCTAGGATGCATTTCATCAGGCCCTGGTGATTTGAAGACATCTAACTTGTCTAAGTAATTTTTGACTTGTTCTTTCCCTATTTTAGACTCTGATCCTATCTCATTTTCACTGGTATTCACTATGTTAGACGTCCAATCGCCACCAACCTTCTTGGTGAAAACCAAAACGAAGTCATTAAGCACCTCTGCCATTTCCACATTTTCTGTTATTGTCTTCCCCCCTCATTGAGTAATGGGCCTACTCTGTATTTGGTCTTCCTCTTCTAATGTATTTGTAAAATGTTTTCTTGTTACCCTTTATGTCCCTAGCTAGTTTGATCTCATTTTGTGTCTTGGCTTTTCTAATTTTGTCCCTACATACTTGTGTTATTTGTTTATATTCATCCTTTGTAATTCGATGGAGTTTCCACTTTTTGTAGGATTCTTTTTTGAGTTTTAGATCATTGAAGATCTCCTGGTTAAGCCAGGGTGGTTTCTTGCCATACTTCCTATCTTTTGCAGTGGGATAGTTTGCTCTTGTGCCCTTAATAATGTCTCTTTAGAAAACTCAGGTAGTTGGTAGGTGAAATCCCACTGGAAGCAAGTCTAAAGGGAAAAACAATTGAAGACAGTTGGCAGTTTTTCAGAGTCTGCCCTCTTGAAATCCATTGTCTTTATTGTTCTGTTCTCCCTCCTACCATTCCTTAGAATCATGAACTCTACCATTTCATGATCACTTTCACCCAATCCAAACAGCAAAAATTAAGATGTTTGTACACCAATGCGAGGAGCCTAGGTAACAAAATGGAGGAACTAGAGTTACTGGTGCAGGAAGTGAAACCAAATATTATAGGGATAACAGAAACATGGTGGAAAGTAGTCATGACTGGAGTACAGGTATTGAAGGGTATGTGCTGTTTAGGAAAGACGGAAATAAAGGCAAAGTTGGTGGAATAGCATTGTGTATATCAATGATGAGGTACACTGTAAAGAAATAAGAAGTGATGGAATGGATAAGACAGAGTCTGTCTGGGCAAAAATCACATTGGGGAAGAAAGCTACTAGGGCCTCCCCTGGGATAGTGCTTGGGGTGTGCTATAGACCACCGGAATCTGATTTGGATATGGATAGAGACCTCTTTAATGTTTTTAATGAAGTAAATAATAATGGGAATTGTGTGATCATGGGAGACTTTAACTTCCCAGATATAGACTGGAGGACAAATGCTAGTAATAATGATAGGGCTCAGATTTTCCCGGATGCGATAGCTGATGGATTCCTTCACCAAGTAGTTGCTGAACCAACAAGAGTGGATGACAACCTTGGTTCGAGCGATCATGAGCTAATTCAGTTCAAACTAAATGGAAGAATAAACAAAAATAGATCTGTGACTAGGGTTTTTGATTTCAAAAGGGCTAACTTTAAAAAATTAAGGAAATTAGTTAGGGAAGTGGATTGGACTGAAGGCGGAGGAGGCCTGGAATTAGTTCAAGTCAAAGTTGCAGAAACTACACCTCTACCCCGATATAACACGAATTTGGATATAAAGCAGTAAAGCAGCGCTCCGGGGGAGGCGGGGCTGCACACTCCGGTGGATCAAGGCAAGTTCGATATAACGCAGTAAGATTTTTTGGCTCCCGAGTACAGTGTTATAATCGGGGTAGAGGTGTATCAGAAGCCTGCCTCCCAAGAAAGGGGGGAAAATTCATAGGCAGGAGTTGTAGACCAAACTGGAGGAGCAAGCATCTCAGAGAGGTGATTAAGAAAAAGCAGAAAGCCTACAAGGAGTGGAAGATGAGAGGGATCAACCAGGAAAGCTACCTTATTGAGGTCAGAACATGTAGGGATAAAATGAGAAAGGCCAAAAGCCATGTAGAGTTGGACCTTGCAAAGGGAATTAAAACCAATCGTAAAAGGTTCTATAACCATATAAATAAGAAGAAAACAAAGAAAGAAGAAGTGGGACTGCTAAACCCTGAGGATGGAGTGAAGGTTAAGGATAATCTAGGCATGGCCCAATATCTAAACAAATACTTTGCCTCAGACTTTAATGAGGCTAATGAGGAGCTTAGGGATAATGGCAGGATGACAAATGGGAATAAGGATATGGAGGTAGATATTACCATATCCGAGGTAGAAGCTAAACTCGAACAGCTTAATGGGACTAAATTGGGGGCTCAGATAATCTTCATCCAAGAATATTAAATATTAAACATGAAATTGCAAGCCCATTAGCAAGTTTTTTTAAATTAATTTGTAAACTCAGTGGTTGTATCGTATGACTGGAGAATTGCTAACAAAGTTTCTATTTTTAAGAAAGGGGAAAAAATTGATCTGAGTAACTACAGGCCTGTTACTTTGACATCTTTAGTATGCAAGGTCTTAGACAAATTTTTGAAGGAGAAAGTAGTTAAGGACGTTGAGGTCAATGGTAATTGGGACAAAATACAACGTGGTTTTACAAAAGGAAGATTGTGCCAAACCAACCTGAGCTCCTTCTTTGAGAAGGTAACAGATTTTTTAGACAAAGGAAATGCTGTGGATCTAATTTACCTCGATTTCAATAAGGCATTTGATACGGTTCCACATGGGGAATTACTAGTTAAATTGGAAAAGATGGGGATCAATATGAAAATTGAAAGGTGGATAAGGAACTGGTTAAAGGGGAGACTACAACGGGTCAAACTGAAAATGAACTGTCAGGCTGGAGAGAGGTTACTAGTGGAGTTCATCAGGGATCGGTTTGGGGATCAATCTTATTTAATCTTTTTATTACTGACCTTGGCATAAAAAGTAGGAGTGTGGTAATAAAGTTTGCGGATGACACAAAGCTGGGAAGTATTGCCAATACCGAGAAGGACCAGGATATCATACAGGAAGATCTGGATGACCTTGCACTTTTCACTATTAAATTACATCCTATTACTATTACTCCAATTTACAAGTTCATGCATTTAGGGATTAATAACAAGAATTTTTGTTATAAGCTGGGGACTCATCAGTTGGAAGTAACTGAGGAGGAGAAGGACCTCGGCGTATTGGTTGATCACAGGATGACTATGATCTGCCACTGTGGTGTGGCTGTGAAAAAAGCTAATGTGGTCTTGGGATGCATCAGGCGAGGTATTTCCAGTAGGGATAGGGAGGTGTTAGTACCGTTATACAAGCCACTGGTGAGACCTCATCTGGAATACTGTGTGCAGTTCTGGTCTCCCGTGTTTAAGAAGGATGAATTCAAACTGGAACAGGTACAGAAAAGGGCTACTAGGATGATCCGAGGAATGGAAAACCTGTCTTATGAAAGGAGACTCAAAGAGCTTGGCTTGTTTAGCCTAACCAAAAGAAGGCTGAGGGGAGATATGATTGCTCTCTATAAATATGTCAGAGGGATAAATACCAGGGAGGGAGAGGAATTATTTAAGCTCAGTACCAATGTGGACACAAGAACAAATGGATATAAACTGGCCATCAGGAAGTTTAGACTTGAAATTAGACAAAGGTTTCTAATCATTAGAGGAGTGAAGTTATGGAACAGCCTTCCAAGGCGAGCAGTGGGGGCGAAAGTCATATTTGGCTTCAAGACTAAGCTTGATAAGTTTATGGAGGGGATGGTATGATGGAATAGCCTAATTTTGGCAATTAATTGATCTTTGATTATTAGTGGTAAATATGCCCAATGGCCTGTGATGGGATGTTAGATGGGGTGGGATCTGAGTCACTACAGAGAATTCTTTCCTGGGTGTCTGGCTGGTGAGTCTTGCCCACATGCTCAGGGTTTAGCTGGGGTTTATTTGGGGTTGGGAAGGAATTTCCCTCCAGGGCAGATTGGCAGAGGCCCTGGAGTTTTTCGCCTTCCTCTGTAGCGTGGGGCACGGGTCACTTGCTGGAGGATTCTCTGCACCTTGAAGTCTTTAAACCAGGGGTCAGCAATCTTTCAGAAGTGGTGTGCCGAGTCTTCATTTATTCACTCTGATTTAAGGTTTTGTGTGCCAGTAATACATTTTAACATTTTTAGACAGTCTCTTTCTATAAGTCTATAATATATAACTAAACTATTTTTGTATGTAAAGTAAATAAGTTTTTTAAAATGTTTAATAAGCTTCATTTAAAATTAAATTAAAATGCAGAGTCCCCCTCCCCCCCCCCCCCGACTGGTGGTGAGGACCCAGGCAGTGTGAGTGCCACTGAAAATCAGCTCGTGTGCTGCCTTTGGCACGCGTGCCATAGGTTGCCTACCCCTGCTTTAAATTATGATTTGAGAATTTCAATAGCTGAGACATAGGTTAGGGGGTTATTACAGGAGTGCGTGGGTGAGATTTTGTGACCTGCATTGTGCAGGAGGTCAGACTAGACGATCATGATGGTCCCTTCTGACCTTAAAGTCTATGAGTCTAAGTTGCCTTCCACTTTCAAATTCTCAACCAGTTCCTCCCTATTTGTCAAAATCAAATCAAGAACAGCCTCTCCCCTAATAGCTTTCTCCACCTTCTGAAATAAAAAATTGTCTCCAATACATTCCAAGAACTTGTTGGATAATCTGTGCCCTGCTGTGTTATTTTCCCAACAGATGTCTGGGTAGTTGAAGTTCCCCATCACCACCAAGTCCTGTGTTTTGGATTATTTTGTTAGTTGTTTAAAAAAAGCCTCATCCACCTCTTCTTCCTGGTTTGGTGGTCTGTAGTAGACCCCTACCACGACATCACCCTTGTTTTTTACCACTTTTATCCTTACCCAGAGACTTTCAACAAGTCTGTCCCTTATTCTGTCTCAACCTCAGTCCAAGTGTATACATTTTTAATATATAAGGCAACACCTTCTCCCTTTTTTCCCCTTCCTGTCCTTCCTGAGCAAGCTGCACCCTTCTATACCACTATTCCAATCATGCGTATAATGTTGTCATGCGTATATAATGTTGTCACAATGCTTTCTCTATTATCTTTTAATTTGGGCACTCCTTGTTTCAGTATTCTCTTCTTGCACTCACCACTTCTCTTTTTAATATTCCTGAAACAGTGTTTCTCAGACTGTACAGCTGGCCTTTCTGGAGAAGTTTCACAAAATGATGTGTAGGTGAGCTGTAGTAGGTGTGGGAAGAGGAATACAACAATTCAGCTTGAACTATTCAAATCTAATGGAGGATATTGAATAATTTTGGATAATCAGAACACTGTCAGTGTGACTGATAGACACAGGAGCAAGGAGCTCAGAGTCAGATGACTGAAATTTGGATAATCATGGTCAACTGTAGTCGGTGTTTAGTTCTTGCCAAAAATAGAACCCAGGATTATTTTGTACTGACTCCTCCATATATGATATCTCTCTCCATAGCGGCCCAATTGAAAATGACCCAGCAAAAAAGGATCAGCCTGCCTGCATTCACATCATTGAGATATATTTCCCAAAACAATTTATCTCCTAATTTCCCCCCACAAAATACTTATGTAACAATAAAAACAGGTTTGCAGCAGGAGAGGCCTCACTACTTTTTCAGCGTTTCAGAAAGAAATGCTGTGAGAGCTAGCAGAGCTGAGCGCAGAGTATTGGGCTTCCTGATAGACAGTAGGCCAAATGTTTATTCCTGTGGAAAATGTAAGTAAATAAACTTTGTTTCGGGGGTTTTCTGTGACGATCAGGGTAGGACTGAATCTTATTCCTTCATAAGCTGTATAGCACCAGTGAAGGTGCTCACATTGCTACTGCAGCAACTGCCACAGCCTTTGCACTCTCCTCCAGTTGAAGTTGGCAAGTCATGGAATCCTTTCAAAATCCTTTGAGTGGTATGGTATGGGGAGTCATCACATATCATTGTTCTATGGCACGCAGGAGGGACTAAGTTCTCCTGTGCAGCATCTCTGTAGCTGGGACTCGCACTCAGGGTATGTCTACACTACGGGATTAATCCGAATTTAGATAATTCGGATTTGAGATACAGGTTGTATAAAGTCGAAATGAGTGCGGCCACACTAGCACAGTAATTCGGTGGTGTGCGTCCAAGTACCGGGGCTAGCGTCGATTTCTGCACCGTTGCACTGTGGGTAGCAAATCCATAGCTATCCCATAGTTCCCGCAGTCTCCCGCGCCCATTGGGATTGTGGGTTAAGATCCCAGTGCCTGATGGGACAAAAAACATCGTCGCAGGTGGTTCTGGGTACAGTCTCACTTCCTCCCTCCCTCCCTCCCTGCATGAAAGCAACGGACGGCAAACAACCATTTTCGCGCCTTTTTTCTTGGGTGGGTGAACACTGCAGACTCCATACCACGGCAAGCACGGAGCCCGCTGAGGTCAAGACAGCACTCATGAATATTGCAAACACCTCGCGCGTTCTCGTGGAGTTTATGCTCAGCCAGGACCAGAAAAACGAGGAGAGGAGGCAGCGGCGGCGGCAGCATGATGAGGACATGGACACAGACACGGATACAGAATTCAGTGAAACCACAGGCCCCGGTGCTTTGGAGATCATGTTGTTAATGGGGCAGATTCTATCCATGGAACGCCGATTCTGGGCCCGGGAAACAAGCACAGACTGGTGGGACCGCATAGTGTTGCAGGTCTGGGACGATTCCCAGTGGCTGCGGAACTTTCGCATGCGTAAGGGCACTTTCATGGAACTTTGTGACTTGCTGTCCCCTGCCCTGAAACGCCAGAATACCAAGATGAGAGCAGCCCTCACAGTTGAGAAGCGCGTGGCGATAGCCCTGTGGAAGCTTGCAACGCCAGACAGCTACCGGTCAGTCGGGAATCAATTTGGAGTGGGCAAATCTACTGTGGGGGCTGCTGTGATGCAAGTAGCCAAAGCAATCACTCAGGTGCTGCTACGAAAGTTAGTGACTCTGGGAAATGTGCAGGCTATAGTGGATGGTTTTGCTGCAATGGGATTCCCTAACTGTGGTGGGGCAATAGACGGAACCCATATCCCTATCTTGGCACCGGAGCACCAAGCCACCGAGTACATAAACCGCAAGGGGTACTTTTCAATGGTGCTGCAAGCACTTGTGGATCACAAGGGACGTTTCACCAACATCAACGCGGGCTGGGCGGGAAGGGTTCATGACGCTCGCGTCTTCAGGAACACTACTCTGTTTAAAGGGCTGCAGCAAGGGACTTACTTTCCGGACCAGAAAATAACCGTTGGGGATGTTGAAATGCCCATAGTTATTCTTGGGGACCCAGCCTACCCCTTAATGCCATGGCTTATGAAGCCATACACAGGCAGCCTGGACAGGAGTCAGGAGCTGTTTAACTACAGGCTAAGCAAGTGCAGAATGGTGGTAGAATGTGCATTTGGCCATTTAAAAGGCCGCTGGCGTTCATTATTGACTCGCTCTGACCTCAGCCAAAGAAATCTCCCCATTGTTATTTCTGCTTGCTGTGTGCTCCACAATCTCTGTGAAAGTAAGGGGGAGACCTTTATGGCGGGGTGGGAGGCTGAGGCAAATCGCCTGGCTGCTGATTACGCGCAGCCAGACACCAGGGCGATTAGAAGATCACACCATGAAGCGCTGTGCATCAGAGAAGCTTTGAAAACCAGTTTCATGGCTGGCCAGGCTACCGTGTGAAATATCTGTTTGTTTCTCCTTCATGAATACCCTCCCCCTTTACTGACTGATTTTCTGTAAGGAACCCACCCTGCCCCTTCCCCCAGCTTTCTTTCAAACCAAATAAAGTCACTATCATTTAAAAATCATTTATTCTTTATTAATAGATTAGAAAAAGAGGGAGGGAACCCGGGTGGTATTTGGGAGGAGGATTGCTGGGAAGGAAAAAGCCACAAAGAAAAGGTTAAAAAAATGACAGCCTTTTGCTTGGGCTGTCTACTGGGGTGGAATGGGAAGGTGTACGGAGCCTCCCCCCCCCCGCGTTCTTACACGTCTGGGTGAGGAGGATACGGAACATGGGGAGGGGGGAGGGTGGAACAGGGGCTGAAGCGGCAGTCTGTTTTCCAGCAGCCGTTCCTGAACCTCCACCAGACGCCGGAGCAGCCCCAGCGTTGCATCCTTCATCCTCTGGTCTTCCTGCCGCCATCTCTCATCTCGATCGTCTCTCCTCTCCTCACGTTGGTCCCTCCTCTCCTCACGTTGGTCCCTCCTGTCCTCACGTTCACTGACTTCTTTCCTATACTTTGAAACTGTTTCCTTCCACTCATTCAGATGAGCTCTGTCACTCCTGGATTGCATAATTTCAGAAAACATGTCCTCCCGCGTCTTCTTCTTACGACGCCTTATCTGTGATAACCTTCGGGATGGAGGAGGGAGGCTTGAGGAATTTGCAGCTGCTGTAGGGAGGGGAAAAAAGAGAGAATTGTTTTAAAAGCTACATTTTGCAGAACAATGCTTATACTCTTTCACGGTGACCAACACTGTTCACATTACATAGCACATGTGATTTCTGTGCAAGGTCGCATTTTGCCTCTTAATGCTGAGTGCCTGTGGCTTTGCTGCTAGAGATCAATCACAGGTCTGGGCAACAGAATTCGGCTTGCATGCGGCCATGGTAAGCTTCAGCGCCGTCCGTGCTTTCCAACATACCAAGCATAGCTTGTAGAGTGCTGCAGAAGCCTGGCCAATCTCAGCCAGTTGGGGGGGGGGGCAGTGTGGTGGTGCTTGTCTGGGCCCCTTCAGGCAAGTAGAGTGCTGCGGTTTTTCTGTTAACATTCAGCAGCACCAGAAAACAAACTAACCCTGCAGGAAGATCCCTGCAGGCACCAAACTACCCACCCCCCCGCCGCCGACCCCCCCCCTCCTCCATGAATTCTCTGGGATGATCACGGTACCCTCCCCCCACCGCGTGGCTGGTAACAGGGAAGATCCCTGCTAGCCAAACGCGAAAAACTCAGGGCCAATTTCCCATCTGCGCTTGGCTAACTGCAGGGAAGGATTTATTTTCCGCCACAGGCAAACAGCCCAGTAGGAACGGCCACCTCTGTCCCCTTAATTAAGTTCCCGTATTTCAACCAGGTTACCAGGAGTGATATCACTCTCCTGAGGATTACACAACAAGATAAAGAACGGATGTTGCTTGAATGCCAGCAAACACCGGGACCATACGCTGCCAGGCTTTGTCAGGCAATGATACCAGATTACTTGCTGCAAGCATGGCGTGGTCAAGTGTCCTACCATGGAGGAGGGAATAAAGATGCACTGCCCAGAAACCTTCTGGCAAGGCTTTCGGAGTACCTCCAGGAGAGCTTCATTGAGATGTCCCTGGAGGATTTCCGCTCCATCCCCATACACGTTAACAGACTTTTCCAGTAGCTACAGACTTTTCCAGTAGCTGAACTGACCGCGAATGCAAAGTCAGGCAAAGTAATCATTAAAAACCGTTTGCTTTTAAAACAAGTTTTATATTTTAAAAGGTAAACTCACCTGAGGTCCCTTCCATGGGGTCAGAGTCTTGGGTACTGGCTTGGGAGGCTTGGGAGGGTACTTCAGTCGGGGTGATAAAAAGATCCTGGCTGTTGGGGAGAAGGGAGTGCTGTGTGCTCTCTGCAAGCTCATCCTCCTCCTCCTCCTCCTCTACCCCATCAGCAGAATCCTCAGGCGTCGAGACTATCCCCGACCCAGAATCCACGAACACAGGTGGGGTAGTGGTGGCAGCCCCCCCTAGAATTGCATGCAGCTCGGCGTAGTAGCGGCATGTCCGCGGCTCTGACCCGGAGCGACCGTTTGCCTCCTTTGTTTTTTGATAGGCTTGTCTGAGCTCCTTGACCTTCACGCGGCACTGCTCAGAGTCCCTATTGTGGCCTCTCTCCATCATGCCCTTGGAAATTTTTTCAAAAGTTTTTGCATTTCGTCTTTTAGAACGAAGTTCTGCAAGCACTGAATCCTCTCCCCATACAGCGATCAGATCCAGTACCTCCCTCACGGTCCATGCTGGTGCTCTTTTTCGATTATCAGCCTGCATGGTTACCTGTGCTGATGAGGTATCTGTGGTCACCTGTGCTCTCTACGCTGGGCAAACAGGAAATGAAGTTCAAATGTTCGCGGGGCTTTTCCTGTCTACCTGGCCAGTGCATCCGAGTTCGGATTGCTGTCCAGAGCGGTCACAATGATGCACTGTGGGATAGCTCCCGGAGGCCAATACCATCGAATTGCGGCCACACTAACCCTAATTCGAATTGCTAAAATCGATTTTGGCGCTACTCCGCTCGTTGGGGTGGAGTACAGAAATCGATTTAAAGGGCCCTTTACATCGAATTAAATGGCGTCGTTGTGTGGACGGTTACAGGGTTAATTCGAATTAAAGCTGATAAATCCGAATTAAAGTCGTAGTGTAGACCAGGCCTCAGTGCTGGTTTAATGCTCTTGGAGCTTTCTGCAGATATTCTACAGGAATTGACCTTTAGTGAGCAAACAATGTATAGCTCACTAAAACTGGATAGAGTACATATAAAACACTTGATGAGGCCATACTACTCAGACATGAAACTGCTGTTGAGTCCCTCCTTCCTAAAGGATGTTGGGGGCCTTTTGAAGGGCCACTTCTGGGAAATTCTGTGGAGGATTCCAGCCTCTTGATGCTCCTGCAAAACGAGTTGCGGGGGTGGGAGTGGGGGGGGCTACTGAGATCAATGCAGTGTATGGCAAAGGAAGAAAGGTATGATTTTAACACTTGTTAAAATCCTAGTGTAGATAATGCATTTTTAGTTTTAGCATGTTCGTTGGTCGAGGTAAACCCTGGCGGGAGCCTGGTTTTCCTCAACCAGCTAACATATGAAAATTGCAAATTGCCTTGTGTATGCTAGGATGTTACACAGTATTAAAAACACACTTTTCCCCTCATGAAGGCAAAGTATCTATGCCACCAAATTCCTAGCTTTGATTAGCCCCTCCCTCTGCCTTAGGTGCTGCTGGCAGCCACTGCTATTTTAATGTCTTGCAACTGAGCACTCTGGCTCCAGCCTAGCAACTCACCGACGCATATGCTTGACTCCAAGCATGTGAGTAGTTCCACTGAAGCCAATGAAACTATTCAGATGCTCAAAAGTTCAGTACCCATTTATGTGTTTCAATGGATCCAAGTCCAAGTTTGCACTGAGTTGTACAAGTTGATATATGATCCTTCTGGAAAAAAGCAAGAAGAAAGACACAAAGCAAAGCTAATAAACTTACTGGGGAGTTGCAAAGGTGAATGAGTGGGTGATTTATTGGAATATGTAAGTTCAATTGTTACACAATTCCTGGCATGTGACTTATCTGATATACAGCACCAGCCCTACCACCTAGAATTCAATGTGATTATTGTGTACAAACCTGTGTTGCTGAACACTGCTGAGGCCACTTTTCATGGAATCTATCCTAAATTCAACTCTTAACTCCGAGAACAATCTTTCCTCTACATCACTACAAAACTTAGGGGTTTTGTTTGTTTGTTTGTTTGTTTGTTTTTGTGTGCATCATTTGTAAAACTCTGTGGCTTCTTCAGGGAATTATGAAATGCAAATATGACGTTCTACTGCTACTACCTTTTTGAGGCACTTTATCCAGTTTAAAAATCTGCTTGGAAGGAGTGGGGTAGGGTGAGAGAGAGAGAATTGGTTGAAAAAAATAACGCAAGGATTTGTGACCAATTTTAAGGAGGCAAGCTTAAATAAATAATGTTACCATCTTAAAATTTCTGTCTTCCGGAATCATGGCAGCTAATGAACAGAAGATTGTACTACAAAACAACATTTCTGTATGTATTTTTCACATTTGTCTAGTGTATGTTTTGTTTTAATGGAAAAGCTTTTGTGATGGTATTTGTGATGCTGAATATTGACTTGACAATCATCATGGCTAAACCATTAGTGCTATTTTTAAATTACTTAATAAAATGATGTGTTTCAATAAATGGAAATGGGCAGTATTTACTGATACTATGACCCATTTTAAAGGTCATCTCAGAGCACTGTTCAAAACTCCATTTTTAGGGATGACCTATATTTCAATATTGCTTTGCTATTTCCCAGAATACAGAATACAGAATTTCTGCAAAGGTCTTTTATTCTAATTTATATGTATTTATTTCAAAGGAATTTGTTCAGAAGCATTTTGATTGTGAGTTTTAAAAGTTTTGAAAAAAAACTTATCTTTAAATGTATTTTAGGAGAAACACATATTCTCTTTAACCATCTAATGGTGATTGTGTAGCCAGATCCCAAATACACCTTGTTAAAAGAAAGGGTGGGTACGGTAGAAGGTAAGAGGAATTGTTTGGTGTGAATGAAAATGAGAATTGGCAAAACTCTCATATTAATATGCAAGATCACTTTCATCCAAAAAAAGAAGAAGAAAATATGGTGGCTTGGAATTCATACAATGTAATATGAAATTAATTTCATACAATACTACTGGGTTTCAGCCCTAAGATCTGCTGGCTGAAGAAGCAATCTAATACAACGTGGACACGCTGTAATCCCACACCTATGAAAATAAAAAGGGGAAATATTAGGTCTCTTCTATACTAGGAAAATTAGCACCTCTGTTTGTTTCACCATCAGTGTAGCTTCAGTATGCCAGCAACAGTGAAGGCTGTAGTGTAGACAGGAGTCAGGTGTTCGTCAACTGTATAGCCTCCACCATTGCTACCACAGGTGGAAAGTTATCCAAGTTTTCTTTGTGTAGACAGCCTAAGAATAATGTGCTTATCTCATGAACTCAAATGCTGCCTTCTACACCATTCCAGGTATCAAAAACTCCAAGTGCAGAAATCTTCAGCTTTACCTTAACATCTTCTCTAAAATAGTACATCTCCAATGCATTGAAGATATAAAAATGTTCGAGTAGCATAAAACTGAATTTAATATAGAATTATGTAAATAAATGATATTGTAGTAACTATCATTCATTTTCATATTTAGTTAAATGCAAAAACTGAGTTATTTATCTAAAACTGCTAAAAAAATCTTCAGGCTACCGTACCCGATTGCCACAGCGTTGAGGTCAGACTTGCTGCAAAGAACATAGGGCTTTTATATTGCTCAATTCTGGTTGATGATCAACCAGATAATTTTCAACACCAGTAGTCTTGTATTACCTCTTACTCCAGAAGTTTTTCTACTTGATTTATTCTAGTAAATAGCACAAACAGTACAAATGGGCTTTTACAAAAATGTATGCAGACAGATACTACATGCTACAAATAATCTTAGCGCCCAGAGAACAGAAATGCAGTTAATCTCGATCTGTGGCTGAATGGTTACAAATCTTGTCAAATTTTTGTTGTTTCCTTAGGTACCCACATTTTATAGCTACTTTACATACTTACCTGGAAAAAATCCATCTAAACTCTGAGACACCATATCTGTATAAGACAGAATTATATTAATAATACAGCTGTGCAGATCTGGGAAAGAATAACTAGTTTTATAAAATATATTTTGGCACAGAACTGCAGTCATTTTAAAATAGCTTTAATTTCAGGTGCAAATTTTCAAAGGTACTTGCATATTTTCTACATGTTCAGCTTTACACAGGATGCCTGATACTTGCAAGTCAAGATTTATATATCACCTGTGTGTGCATGTGAACCTCTCCACCTTGTGCATGCATTGGGCATTGCATATATCAAGCACAGAAACTTAAAAATGTGGACCAGAATGACTTATCTTGAATTTTACTCTGTGTTTATTCTACTTGTATGTTCATGGACTTCCCTTTTTAAAATCTTTTTTAAAGTATTATGATTTTGGTTCAATATACAAATAGTGAATGCTGTAATTGGTACATTTTCCATGGAATGTAAAGTTGATGTGTCTTCTGTATGAATCTATTTGTATGGTAAGCATTCATAACTAATAACTGGGAGGAGTAGAAGAAAATGAGGTAACTATCATGTACTTAATTCCAGTGATACTGTTCTGGATTTCCTTGTTAACACGAAGCATTTTGCTAGTTCTCCTAAAACAGGCCTAATCATTTCTCTTGCTTTCTGTACTAGGTGCTGCTTAGCTCAGATCTGATAAATACAGTGCTTAAAGTGATGGTAGTAGCCAGAGGCCTATATACTTTATGATTCCTGATGTTGATTCAGCTTCACTGGTATAATCAGTATTCGCTTCAGTGAATTTTCATACTTTAGACAGGGCATTTAGGCTTTGCCACTTGCTGATGTATTTGCAGAATTGGATTTTTGTTCTTTTCATCTTACTGATACGATGTAATTGAAGTTACACCTGTAGTTTCAGTGTTGGCCTTTCTCGAGGCTACATCATTTGACATTGTTTGACAAACAGATGAATTTTCAGTACAGGGATTAGGTTCATCAACACTGATTATAACTGGAGTTACTATAAATGTAGTTAGTAACTATTGTACTGTGAAACATGTTAAACGTGCATAAGTGTTGGCAGGTTTAGGGCCTCTCAACATTTCAAATGTTTCTAAAGTAGAAATGTGAGGGACTATCTTAGCGACTACCATTTGGTCTCTTATTGGTAAATTAGAAGATATGTAGAAATGTACATGTACAGTGGGAGAACCTGCATTAATAGTTATCGTAAAGATGTCTGTGACATTTTTCATTACCCAGAGCAAATATAAGGAATATTTTATTTTAATACAATAATCAGCATATTGTTTCTGACATCACTGCAATGTTTGTTGTCAGATCTATATTCTTCTTATCTATAATTATGTATTATGAAAAGTATTTAAGGTTTTTAGGCTTTTATATCCCTTTTTATTAACATTGTCAAATTAGATTTATTTGTTTCAATAGATCTTTGAATGTGCAAAGAACCGTTTTATTCATGACTGCCATGTTACTATACTAAACCTTATTATGTGGAATATTTACTTTCCATAATCTCTTAAGTATCAAAGTCCTATTTAAACATGTTTATTCCACCCTTGTCTGGAATGAAGTATTGCATAGTAATAATAAAAATTGAGTGAGAATCGAGAGCATTATTATTGCACGTGTTTCTTATGTAATAAGAATTATTCTTCCTAAAACTTTGATAGTATCACCATATGTTATTTTACTACATACAGCCCCCTGGAAATGAATTCATTCTTTACACCATTGTTTTCTGATTAGGGAATCGGATAGACAAACTCTCTCTTAATTCCCTTCAGTGACTATGTTCCCTGGATACCCTTTAAAAATGCTAATTCACAGAGAAACTGTCTGTTTTTGGTTTTAACTTTTAATTTTTTTCCTTTTTATTCTGTTTCAGAAAACTGAAAGTCAAGAAATGTCTACCAATTTAAAATACCTTTCCTTGGGGATCCTGGTCTTTCAGACCACTAGTTTAGTTTTGACTATGCGATATTCTCGGACATTGAAAGAGGAAGGACCTCGTTACTTATCCTCTACTGCAGTAGTTGTTGCTGAATTTTTGAAGATTATGGCCTGCATTTTATTGGTCTACAAAGACAGCAGTATGTTTCAGATTTTAATCTAGAAGTAGCTTTCCTATATTTTACCAATTATTGTATTTCGGTGACAACTGCAAAAACAGGTGCTCGAATGCTGTGATGATAAGGAGCTATGCGAATGCCAAGATAGAACAAAAGATTGCCTTTCCCGCATCGAAATATGTGAAAAGAAGATCTAAAACCATTTCTATGAGAAAGTTAACCTACAAGCAGGGAAGACTTCTGTTTTGTACCTCATACTTAAGCACACAATATAATCTTTTGTAAATTTTGTATAAATATATACCCAAAAGATTCCATTTGACGGGTCATGGATGTAGGGTAAGAATTGTTGTCCTGGTAACAGGTCTGCACCTTCTGTTCACCCAGAAAGCATCTCTAGAGAAGAACGAGTAGGAGTAGGAGAAAGGGAAGGTACAAAGCTATAAATGTGCTTGAAGCATAAGTGACAAGTGCATGAGCCACAGTGAGGTCATGCAAGCACGAAAGGAGAGAAGCTGTTTCAGTATTATAGAAAGAACCACAATATTTAAGATAAAAATAACTTGCTGTATTTTCAAACTCACTTTAGTTCTCACATTGTATATTTTATACAGCACAATCATTTTCCTCTTTCCAGAATCTCAATATCTTGTCCTTAGTTTTCAACTCTCAACAAAAATCTTCACATTTGGTTCAAGTGACACATCCATAAAAACATAAGGGGTTTTCATAAGCTTGGTATAAATTTAAAGAAAAGATTGAGCTGCAAAATGAAGCGATGTTGAAGTTTCAAGTGGAAAGATTTCTACTTAATTGCTTTTTTCTTTTTTCTTTAGGAAGCTTTATTAAATTCTTAGTCACAGAAATTGTAATCAACATAGGATTTGTGAACATTATTTTGGATAATTGTTTCAGCTTTAGTATTTTGGGCTAATGCGGACACTTTGTATGATAGCAAAGTATCAGGAATTGCATACCTTATAGAATCAATGTAAAAACCTGAGAAAGATCATACAGCATTTTGAGTTTTCTGAAGACAAAAGTTGTCCTAAAAAGTGTGTAGCAATCTAAAAAAAACTGTTACAATTTGTAGCCCTCCCGTTTTCCCTGTCTCTTTTTTTAATCTTTATCTCTTTTATTGTTTCTTTGAGTAGAGTGCAATTTACGGGCTCTGAACAGAGTGCTACATGATGAAATCCTTAACAAGCCTATGGAAACACTTAAACTTGCTATTCCATCAGGGATTTATACTCTCCAGAATAACTTGCTGTATGTAGCACTGTCAAATCTAGATGCAGCCACTTATCAGGTATTGTGTTTTTAGATTTTTCCATAATTGTACACACAAAAAACGGGTTGTATAGTAATAACTTTATTTTGTCTTTTCAGGTCACATATCAATTAAAAATTCTTACTACAGCATTATTTTCTGTGTCCATGCTAAGTAAGAAATTAGGTGTATACCAGTGGTTATCATTAGTGATTTTGATGACGGGAGTTGCATTTGTACAGGTAAATATTAATAGTATGTGTCTAAGTTATTTGGGATTCCTTTTATTCTTTTTATTAAGGAACACAAGTATTAGAATGTAGGTAATTATATTGTGCCCCTGGAACTAATCGAGTCAAATACAAAGTTTCCAAAATTTCCAGGGTAGAATCATAGGATAGGAGAGTTTGCTGAGATGGATTAAATTATTTTTGTCTGCTCTGAAGTTTGAGAGTTACTTTTTATTTTTTTAACCTCTTACAGGTCTTAAGAAACTTTAATATGCCTTTGCCTACAGCCTTGCATCATTTTTGTAAAATAATAAACATCATACACACAAACACTATATATAATATCTAGCCTGCCATTCATAAGATATCTTGGGTGAAATCCTGGACCTGTAGAAGCTAATGAGAGTTTTTCTGTTAATTTCAGTGAGCACAGAATTTCATCCCTTATTCAACAAGATATAAAGGAAACAAATTTTACGGTAGATTTGGCTGAAATTTTCAAAAATATGTGATAGAATACAAGACTTTACAATTGTGCAATAAACCTCTCTGCATTTATCAGCAGTATAGACCCTTTATAGGAAACAAACGTGTATTCTATAAACATTAAAACTTAATTTTATGAAATAATTTGTATCATTTTTTAAAATGTACATACATTCTTTTGTTTTTACACTTAGTGGCCCTCAGATTCTCAAGCAACAACTACTAAAGAGTTGTCAGCAGGATCTCAATTTGTTGGTCTTATAGCAGTCCTTATAGCCTGCTTTTCAAGTGGATTTGCTGGGGTTTATTTTGAGAAAATTTTAAAAGAAACCAAACAGTCTGTCTGGATCAGAAACATTCAACTTGGTAAGTCCAGTTTTGGCCATTTAAAAAAGAGATACTGCATTCAGATGAACAGTGAACAAAATTCCCATGCACAGTAAAATAAGGGCTGGTCTACACTGTGCGGGGAGGATCGATCTAAGATACGCAACTTCAACTACTCTATTCGCGTAGCTGAAGTCGAAGTATCTTAGTTCGACTTACCTGGCCGTCCTCACGGCGGCAAGTCGACCGCCGCGGCTCCCCCATCGACTCCGCTTACTCCTCCTGCCGAGGTGGAGTACGGGCGTTGATTCGGGGATCGATTTGTCGCATCTAGACGAGACGCGATAAATCAATTCCCCAATAGATCGATTACTGCCCGCCGATTCGGCGGGTAGCGTAGATGTGGCCTAAGTATAATCATATTTTATCATGCTGTGGATAATCAAATATTACATAAACATTTAGCAAGTTTGATATGTATTTTGCTAACAGGAACACCAGGAGTTGCATCCTGCTCTAAACTCACTTAATGTATTTAACTTGCTAATTCAACATTTGTAAGTCTGTTTACTTTGATTTAAAATGGAGACTAATGGGTTCTAGAGAACAGCTGGAATATTGCCAGTTGAATTTGGACTGTGGAGCATTTGAAATAAGGGTATCCTATGTGACTTATTTGAAAGATGGTGTTATTGTCTTATAAAGTAATTAAGTAATATGAATCCAACATGTTTCATAAACACTGAATTGATTTTAAAAGTATTGACACTATCTAACGAGGTTTTTATAGAATTTAGACATACAGTAGAACAAAATAAATGTTTAAAGCTATATTTGTGTAAGAATTTAAAAATAAACGTAACTCTCATCTCTGACTATAGGGATTATAGATTGACATTTTTAAAGACACAGTGAATTCCTTCATTACCCACATTTGTTCACATGGATGAACTTTGATCCTAGCTCTTGGTGCTAGGATCATGATTTTCTACCATTTCACTATCCTCATCTACTGCATGCTCTATCTCTCTCACACCAACCATCTCAAAAGTGGTTCTGAATCTCCTGGAAACTGGCTTTTGAAGATGACCGGCACAATCTATTCTGAACTAGCTTCCACTCCCTTTGAAACCAGTTTCCTCACGTAGGTGGAAAAAAGCAATACCTCCCCTTGTTCTCCTGCCTCTTAACTGGTCGTGGAAAGAGACACCCTTCTAGTAGGCAGAGGATGGACATATAATCTCCATCTATTGCAACTGTAGTCTACGTATTTACATTTAAGTAAATGCCTCCAGCAGGATTTGAACTTTTATTTTTCCTTTGAGCTCTCTTTTTGCAATGAAGTGAACTAAAATTATTCATAATTTGACTAGAATATAGAGAAGAGTGTTATAAGATCTGAATACACTTTGAAAAGATATTTTAATTTAGGGAACTGTTTATATTCTTACTCTTTCAAGATAGAGGGAAAATTAATGCACCTGTTTACTTATGGTTACTTATTGTTGTATATATTTGAACAATCTTCTTAATCTATTTTCTGGTTCCTTTCCTCCTGCTTAACAGGAAAACAGGATTCACTATACTTCTAACTGTCTACGCACACACGTCAGGTCTGAATACATTAGTTATGCTTACTATCTCTAAAGGTCCCACAGATTTGATCTCACCCACCCTTTTCATGGCATAGAATTTGGGTAGAGGGTGAGAAACTTGCATGAATCCTGGGTTTTCAGATGTGGACCACAATCATAATCCAAGTACTTTGTAGGGGAACCCAAGTTTATTTGAACAAGGCCAAGTCTAAAATTTAACTAAAACTCTGGAGTCATCCTCACTGTAAGGATCTAACACACTTGAAATGATTGCAAAGTAAATATTCATAACTATGTTGAAAAGTGATGATTCTTTGATAAATTGTTCTTCAGATTTTCTGTACAGTGCAGAAAGGAATCTACAAAAACAGACAAGTTTATCAGTTTGATGTTGTCCCTGATCCCCCCCCCCCCCCATCCCCCAATGTTCCATTACTTGGTATATAAGAACAATTACGTTCTCAAAACAGGGTTTTAAAATGACTGTATGGGGTAATGGTACATTGAGCTATAAGTTTAAATTTGAGGTTTATAATAGTGAAAGGCATGTCAGCTTTTTCAGAAAAATATTTAACATTTTCAGTTATTTTAACTTAAGCTGATGCAATAGTTTGAGTAATGTCTGTTTCATTATGTTAAATGTTTAGAAAGTTTTTAAGTTTTCTATTCAGAAATTAAAGGAATATTAGTCACAATTTCCTTTTTAAATCTTTTTCTAAAATTTGTATAATACAGGATCACGATCTAATAGATTTTTTCCCCCATCATTTATTTTTGTAGTAGAAGTAATGCTCTAGCACTTCCAACTCCAATACAAACACAACATTCAGGAGAAATTCTGTAACAACAAACGAGTTTATGAAATAGAACTTTTAAAAAAATATAAGGAAACAGATTTTAAGCTTCTTAAAGGTTCATTATAAACTGCAAATAATTTTTAAAATAAAAAAATCCTTTGAAAGTATATTTTTTCAAAATTATATCCATACACCAGAGTTATCTGCCTATCTGTAAAGCAACGTAAGCCAAGAATACGTCAGTCTTATAACTGAAATGATCAAAATCTGTTATATGAGGAAAAACTATTTAAAAAAAAAAAAAAAAAAGTTCCTGTCAGATCCACTGGTTTGGTTTAAACATGGTTATTATATTGCAAACCAAAGCCTGATCTTGAAACTTGATTTACGTGGGCTGACCCCAGTAGTCATGCAGATCCAGTTATAGGAAAGGGGACCCTCCCCCCCCCTTTTTTTTTATTCGTTTCAAGCTTTCAAGTCTGTCTTTTATCTTTTAGGATTTTTTGGTAGCATATTTGGATTGATGGGTGTGTACATATATGATGGAGAACTTCTGTCAAAGAATGGATTTTTTCAAGGATATAACAAACTTACCTGGATAGTTGTAGTTCTACAGGTAATGTATCTAAACCCATATGCTTACATAAAAGACACTTGGAATCTATTCCCCCATAAATGCTTGGGGAAATTACACTGGTAGTTCCCATTAATGCTAATAGGAATTTTGCAAGTAAATGTCTCTTCCAAAAGTGGCAAAATTGACCTCTAAATAGAGAAATTGCAAATTATTAGCAATCCAAGCATTGAGTTATCAAACATTCTGCACAATAAAATTCTATAACGATATTGATTTTGTAATATTAAAAACAGATTAATAAAGAAAATAAAGCCTACCAGCAATTATACAGCCCACCTTCATAACCAACTTTATGAGCCAAAAATGTACACCCATTCACTAGTAATGTCCTCTTGATAATATAATCAATGATCTCTATTCTACAGAAAGAGTTCTGTTGTCAATTGCTTTCATCCACCATATCTACAACAGCATAAAATATACCCAGTGCCTTTATACATATCTTTACACACATTTCTTAAAAAGTTTTTAGCTATTAAAATAGATGTTACCACTGAAATCATCAATTACATATTACAGTTTCAGGTAACAGCACCTTTAATTCCTGTCTGTGGTCTTCTGAAGGAATGCCCGCTCAGGTCTCAGGCCTTTAGCTTCAGCTCTCCTCTGATCAGGGACTGCATCCCCACTATCTTTTGACCAGGATTTTAGGCTGCAGTTGCCTGTAGTTGCATTGTGATTCTCTGCATGCATGTCTGACCAGTGTCTAGCTCTTGCTTCTGCTTTCTCAATAAGGACAGTGTCCTTATGAGTGGCTAGTGTTCTTAGGTTACAAGTTACCACACAGCTCTTTCAAAGCAGAGCACATTCAATCTAGGATAAAAAACGTTGAGAAAATTTATAAAACGAAAACAGGATCTCAAGCACTTGGCCGTAGCTCCCCATCAGTCCTGTGGAGACCCTGACAGACTCCAGTCTTCAACTGCAACCCTTCAACATGGTTGGGTCCTCCCTTGTAGAAAAGGTCATGTCCTTTTGCCGAATCAAAAAGAAAACCTTTGAGTCTGTTTAGCCTTTTGTCTCCAACCCTCACAAAAACAGGTAAAACCACTCATTGCCCCTTCCTCTTCAGGCAGCCCAAGCCTCAAGAGGCTGGGACTCCACATAGCCAGCTTTGGGATTTTACAGTAATTGCCCCCTAGTAATTTCAGAATCCAAAGGAAGAGGCCCCCCCCCCCCCCCCCCCCTCTCCCGCGACAA